>NW_008349073.1:3211899-3247663 GCF_000622305.1 Nannospalax galili | reverse complement strand
CAAGTTCTTTGGGTATATGCCAAGGAGTGGTATAACTGGGTCAAATGGTAGGTTCATTTGTAGTTTTTTAAGAGTTCTCCATACGGCCTTCCATAGGGGTTGAACAAGTTTGCAGCCCCACCAGCAGTGGATGAGTGTAAGTACCAGACTGGTGGAGCTAATCTTCTTGGATATTTAACTACATACTTTGAGGCCTATACTAATTTGTTCAGAGGGACATAAAGGACAGTTTTTGCTCCTTTCCCACATAGGTCAACTAGTTCCAGGGGACTATGAGCATCTCTCAAAATATCCTGTAACTGTGGTTGAGTCACCTGTGCTCTTGATCAAGGAGGCCACTGGGACCCCACAAGATGGACCTGAACCAGCGTCCAGTCTACAAAGAGGAGGGTCAACACAGAGGAAACATTTCCTCCATGCTTCCAAACGAAGCCAGCCATGGTCAAGTGGGACCTTTGGCTTATCTTCACATAGATGGAACTGGTAAAAGAAAGGAGCCAGGAGCTCCTCCCAAGCCCATGTGTCCCCTGAGGAGCAGTTGGCCTTAAGAGTAAAAATAAATTGATTTATCCGTGCCAACCATATGGCCTTAAACACCCAAAAGGAAAGTATAACCAAAGATTAAAGGGGTCAATATAATGGGGGATTTTAAGAGTCCATATGTATAGCTAAAGGCTACATAACAAGAAACAATGCCAGACAGGAGATACCTTCTTTTGAGTTGTTGGCTGGGGTGGCCCAAGAGACTCCCAGACAGTAACCCAGCATAGAACTGAGAAAATGAACAGCAGACCCCAATCTTATCTAAAGGAATATTGACAACTGATTGCTGCTAGATGAGGAACAGCTGACCTTCCTAAAACAAAGATCTCTAGATAGGCTGACTAGATTCAGCAGATGGACAAGCACTGGGGAAAGGCTGGGGGTGATGACAACACAGCAGACAGTAGCAGGGATGACAGAGAATAAGGGCTCTAGTGGGGGGCTATGGGAGGGTGCCATATGGGAAGTGGGTGTATAGATGAATAAGATTGTTTGGGATGTTCTGTGTGATACACACAAAAAAAAATTAACAAATTTAAAAAATGAGTTATATTTGAGGAGGAAGCATAAAAATTTATGTCATGTTAATTAGTAGAGGTGATAACATTACCATTGAAATCTACCTGATGATTTTATATCCATACACAGGTGCCAAGGATCGGAGTGCAATCAACCATGATTAGTAATAATCAGATACATACAGATTACAGACACATGTGCCAACATCTAAGTGTTATTAGCAAAAACAATGAGTCTTTCTGAAAGCAACAGTATATTTTAAAATGAAATGGAGATCTTTTTTAAAGGTTAAAAACTCATTCAATTTTGTCTTACAGGGTTTATACTGAGTTCAATTTTGTAGAACTGTATTAATTCAACTGTGAACCTAAAAATTTTATAGCCACTTTTGAAAGAGATGTATCTTTGCTCTGGAAATTGTTATTGAGCACATTAAAGCTGTAATGAAATGCTTCTTCTAAAAACTAAAAAAAAAATTGTAAGAACTATTTCTAAGCAAAAATAAATAAGAGTACTTAAACCCCCAAAAATAAATAAAAATAAAATAAACATTTGTAAAACTACTTTTTCTAAGTCAAAAAGAAACTTTTCTAACACCAAAAATTTGAGGCAATGTCCATGTTAACAAGTAAATCCTTCTTTAATTCATAAATTATGATGGACTTTTTCTGATTATGAGACGATTTTTTAAGTTTCATATTACTTGATGATGACTGATACCATAAACGTTTTTGAAGCTATTTCTTGACTTTCATGTGGTAAATAAGACAGTGAAAATATCTCTGCTCCATCAGTGATTAGGAGAGCTAACACTAGCTGGCACTGTTGGTGGGATCTTGTAAGGAAGAACTTGATGGCAGTGCTTGTATGCAATGTCAGATAAAATCATTTCACAGTTATTTTCACTTTTTACAAATAAAATCGGCTCTTTATTAAAATAGCAACATAAATATTAATAAACTATTTATTAAAGAAAGCAGAATTAACAGAACTTACAACACTATCGTAAATTACACCAGTTAAAAATGAAATAGAGACAGCAACTATAACATTAAGAAGCTACATACCAAAACGTTTTGAGATACAGTCAAAGCTGTGCCCAGAGGTAAATTTATAGTCTTATGTGTCCTATTATTAAATAAGAAATAAAAGTAAATGAACTAAGTCATCAATTACAAAGAAACATTCATAAAGCAACAATGAAAAATGAGGAATTAGATGAGTAGTTTTATTGATATTTACAACAGGAAAAGCAGAATTCATAAAATATCTAAGTGCTGGTTCCTTAAAAAAAGACTAGGAAGTATAATAAAAGGAAAAATAAAACTAAAAACTAAAATGTTTAGACTTAAGAAAGGAGCTACAACCACAAATGCAGAGAAAAATATTTTAATTATAAGATAAATATGTGTAGAAATCTAACAAATCTAAAATTCTATGAAAATGCATGACTTTCTTTAAAAATATAATTTTAAAGTTGATATTCAAGAAGTATGGTTACCTGTCTAGGCCAAACGATAGACATTTTCAAATTTTTCAGACAACTATCTTATATCTTTTATCTTATAAACCGTGTTTATAAGATCTTATAAACAGTGTTATGGGTGAGTTCCTTAAAGCCATTCAAGAATAGACGATTCCTACAGCATGTACTAATTTATAGCATAAAACAATATAGAAAATTCATTTTTTGAAGCTAGGAAAGTAGAATACAAAAATATAAGATTGTAATCTAACATTTTTCATGAATACAAAAGGAATAATCCCAATTAAGTGTGAGGAGTTGAGTTCAACATTATCATACTTAAGAGGTGGAAAAGCTCAGCATGATTACAGAATGCATCTTATGCAAAAATAACCCAATATTAGGAAAGCTGTTAATCTATTGTGGTAATAAGCCACAAGAGCAAAATCATGTGGTATCTCTAGTTGCCTGTTTAATAGAAGTCAAAAAGAACTTCTAATAAAACATTTGCTATATTTGAACCAGAAAAAGACTTTGCCTATAGTTCAGTTCAAGATCAACATTAAAAACTGGCAAAATACTGATGGCATTCCTAAAAAGTCAGGATAAGAGCAAAATTATTACCATCATTTATTTAGTGAGGTATAAATATTATAAGAGAAAGCACAAAATCATCATTAATTATGCTTAACACACTGGTTATTTAGGAGAGTCACAAGAATTACTGCGAGCTCAAAGAAGTTGTGAAATACAAAATCAATCGCTTCACCCTACACGGAACAACTGTTTACAAAAGTTTAAAAAGTGGAAAAAGAATCACAGTCAAATAGCAACAAAGACATAAAATATCTAACAATAGAACTAGTAAGAAATTTTCATGCAGCACAGAAAAAGTTAGTCTTCAGTCACCTTGACACATTACAGGTTCATGAATAGGAAACAATCATATGACATTAACAACCACTTCCAAATTCATCTATAATCTTAAAGTAACTAAACGAAATGACAGTAGACTTTCTTTTGGACTTTACCAAAATATAACTAAAGCATATCTGGAAGCATAAACACCAAAATGTAGTCAAAAACATTTTTAAAAGTAAGAGTAACATTTACCTCACTGTAAACACACAGTACAGCAAGCAATAATATGGCAATGGTTAAAATAACAGGGCTCGGGAACAGGAGGTACTGGAAGAAAACCAACAAGCAATAACCCTAGGAACCACTCCAAGTGTAAGAATTTAATGTTTTATAAATGTACAACATTCAAACAGTACAAAAGGGAGTTTTCAATAAATGATGGTGCAACAACTAAATAAATATTTAGGTCCTTAATCACCTCCTATATCAAAAATAAGCTCAATTTGGAGTCAATATTTAAATCTAAAAAATGAAAATAAAAGGAAACAACAGATATGTATGTAAAATTAACATGGAGATCTTCTAAAACATATCACCAAATGCAGAATTCATAAGAGATATTTACTGAAGTGAAAAATACAACGTTCCTGTATATCATAGACATCATGAGTTAAACTGGAATATATCTGAAAAGGGGCAAAATGTCTGCAGCATACAGAATAAACAAATGGTTAGTGGTTTTCATATATAGACAGCTCTTACTAATCAATAAAAAGTAAACCCCAAACAGAAAAATTAGCATATGTATTCATTTATTCCTTCAACAGATATTTATTGTGCACCTAATATACACCAAATACTGTGCTATGGGCAGAGAATGCAGTGTTGAAGAATCTCGACATCCACACAGTCTCTTCCTTCATACATTCCAGTGTGGACAATAGAAAAAAATAGAATAAAACAATAAATAAGGTTACAAATAAGGACTGAGAGAATGAGAGGGAGGCCACAACTACTTCAATTTGGTGCTCTGGGTAGGTGTTGCTCAAAACTTTGTATATCCAAGCACCTATCTAAAGATACTGCGGTGGAGGGGAGGGTGGCCATGAAAGCAGCTTAGAAATTGCAGCCTAGTTACTACCCCTGAGGTACAGAACAGATCTTGCTTGGTATGTTGGTGGAAGCTGTATGGCCACATTATGGTGAACAATAGGGAGGGGCATGGAAGAGGATGGAGAAATGGACAAGAGTCGGAGGGCTAGGCTTCACGAGCCAGAGTAAACATTTAGATTTTATTCTATCAGCAACAGTTGACTTAATTTATGAGGAAGGTCACTATCACCAGATTATCAAAAATGTATGGAAGTAGGTCAAGAATGGTAGTAGAGACATCAATCAGGAAGGGCTGATCACAAGAGTAAAGTGAGAAAAAACTTGGACAGGCCTAAGTGACAGTATTTAATTTGGGAGGAAACAGATTAAAGACAGGTGTGAGCCAGGCATGGTGGGGCACACTTCTAATTCCAGTGCTTAGGAAGAAAAGCAGGAAGAGTGCCACAAATCTGAAGCCAACCTACTCTACATAGTGAGTTCTGGGCCAGCCAGAGGTAGAGAGAGAGATCTTGTCTCAAAATAACATATTTGAGTGATAAAACTAATAAATTGGAAGTTGGTACACTTTCTGAAAGAAACAAGTCATAAAAAGCAGCAAAGTTGGCTCCCGTGTTTCTGACTGGAAAAACTGGTCGAATGCCATTTATTACAATAGGGCAGATGAGGTGTGGGGTAAAAATAAAGCATTCGATTTTGAAAACGTTCAGTTTCTCAAAGACCCAAGTGAACCAAAGGACAAAATTAAGCAATCAGTCATGTAAAACTGAAACTTAGAGGAATGGTCTAGGTGAGAAACATAAATTTAGAAAGTCGGTTTATGGACTGGTAATATAAGTTGGTGGTAGTGCACTTGAGCAATGCATATGAGGCTGTAGGTTCAATTCCCAGCACTGTAAACACTTAAAAAGGAGGAGAAGGAGGAGGAGGAGGAGGAGGAAGAAGAGGTGGAGAAGGAGAAGAGAAGGAAAGAGAAAAGGGAGGGGAGGGGGGAAGGGGGGAAAGCCAGTTAAGCATAACATTGATTCTTTAATATATGAAATTGGTAAAATACCTAGGAAAGATTGCAGAAAGAAAAGAGGGATCAGGATAGGGCAAGAAACTTCCAAAATGAGGCAGAAAATGGAATGCAAAACTGCAGAGTGATTAGAGATGCAGAAAGAAAGCTACGAAAGAATACCGACTTAGATAGGAAGATATTTAAACAACCAAGACTAGCCAGGGAAGAATACTTTTGGATTACATAATATGGAAGTGCCTGGCAACCTTAACGGGGCACTGTCAGTGATGGTACTGGGGAAGTCATGCCCTTGCGGGCCAAAAAATAGAGTTTAGAAAATACAGACAATATTTAAAAGCAATGTCATAAAAAAAAAAAGTGTGGCTATAAGAGAGAGCTGAGAAATGGCTACAGACGGACACTGGAATATGCTTGTAGGCTAATGGGAACAATCTCCTGAGGGGAAGGGGAAATGATGGTGGGGAGGAGAGGTAGAGGATAAACCAAATTCATGGCAAGAGGGAGTAAAATGCATAGCACTGAGAGGAGGGGCTGGCCCCGGGAGCTTCCTTCACAGTCACAAAATGGAAGAACATTCCCACACTGACTTGGCAGTCTTTTGTAGTGGGAAGATGAGGAAGTTGTATATAATCACTTCTGTTTCTCAAGGAAACATGAAATAAACAGGGGGGAGGGGATCGGAGCCTTCTAAGGAGATAAAAGCAAATAAACAGTAGTTCTTAAAGGAAAAATTTTGTCTCCCATAGAAACCCCCAATTCAAGATTCGCAATAATGTATTGATTAGTCAAACTAGGTGGCTGGATTCTGTGATTTTTCTGAAAGACAATGTTCGGTTGTTCTAGTCAGGCCGGTACAAGAGAGCTGGTAAGTGTATTCAGGGTTGGATGCTTTGCTAGGAAAATAACTTGGAAGAAACCAAGGTTCAAGAGTGCTGAGAGAGCTGAATTTCAGGGAGAGTGACTGTGGTAATGGGCCATGGAATCCAGGCTAGACAAAGACTAAGACAAGAGCTGATCAACAGTGGAAAAACTGAGGTTAATGAACTGGCTGTCTGTGAACAAATAACTCAGATAGAGAGGTAAGGAACAGAAAGTGGAATGTCTGACATGTATTAGTTCAGGTCCTAGAAGCAGAAGCCAGGACAAGGCTTGCTGGGCAAGAGGTGTATTGAGGGGGACACCTGAGAGAGATAAAGGGAACAAAGAGAAGAAAGAAGAGCTTTCACATCACAGGGTGAGTTTGTCTTTGAAAGGACTGAGCAAAAGAGGTGCAGGCTGAACTGAGTAGATCTGAGAAAGCTTCAGTCAGGTGTTTGTTGAGGGATCCCCAAGCTAACATTGCTCATTTTAGGAAAGTATCTTACATGAATGGGCCATCATCAATACCTTGGCTATGACCAGTCGCTGGAAACAGCCCAGGCGAAGCAGGATCAAATGCAAACCCAGTGGCAGAGCCCCTGGCCCTCTATCAGGCCTCCCTGAAGCAGATTTGAGAGGCGAATTCCTATGACCACCATGGACAAGATACCAGGGGTTCCGGTTTCTAACAGGAACAGCTGGCAAAGTCTAGAAATAGTTATTGGAGATGGAGCTACAGGAAGGAGAGGGCTGGATGTTTAAGTTCGAGTTCAGCTGCAGCTGTGCACGCTACAACTCTGGACTCCGTCAATCTACCCTACAGTCACAGAGAATGTGGACAGTTAAAGCTGAAGAAGGGGCTATCGTTGAAGAACCAATGATAAAAATAAATCAGCCTGGGGACAGGAAGTCTATACAAGAAATACTGCAAAGGAGTGGTGTCCAGTGATGAGATTCTCCAAGAAGCCGGGGTCCGGGCAGGTGGGGTGGAGAGACGCGCTGCTAGTGGCAATGGCTGGCCGGGCTGCGGGGCCTGGAGAGGGTTCTGCAAGAGCGCTGGGACTGCGAGGCGCTGGCGGGCGAGGGCGCGGGCTCTGCAGGCCGGGGCGGCTCGGCGGGCAGCTATGGGTCAGCCGGTTTGCCGAGGCCGCGCGCCGCGTGCTGGCGCTCCCTGGCGGCCCCACGGAGTTTGGCGCGGCAGCTGGCGGCGGCCTGGCGCGTGCTGAGTGGGCCAGCGGGCGGGCGCAGGAGGGCGGCGCTGCGGGGCGACGGCTTCGCCAGGCTTCAGCCGCGCGGGCAGCGGACCCCAGGGAGGAAAGACAAAGACAGGCCAGTTAGCGACGCGCGGGAAAGGAAGAGCGCAGCCCAGCCCGGACGCCCGCACCCCGCACCCCGCAGGAGGATCTGCACCGGGAGGCCGGAGCCGGCGGACAGAACTGCAGCGAGCCGGGCAAAGCCCAGGGACCGAGCAGACCCCTGGGACCCAGCAGAGCCCCGTGACCCCGCAGAGTCGTTGGGTTCCTTAGTAACCCAGAAGTCATAGTTTGGAAAACTTTCCCCTGGGGAATAACTAGGAATGGCAATAAAATTTAAAGCAAAATGTTGAGTGCAACATTTGGGGGGGGGGGTAGAAATTTCCCATATCCAACAATAAAGTATATCTTACAGTGCAAACTAACTTGCTGTGGAATAATGCCTAACAACATGGAAAAGTGGTCAATGAAAATAATCCATTTCATCTCACTGGGGTTGTGTGGGTGTGTGCTTGTGTGTGTAAGCACACAACACACTTATAAAATAACGGAGAAAAATGTAGTCTGCTAAGTGGTTATCTCTAGCTAGTGAGGCTGCATACAATCTTTACTTTCTATAATTTATGACTTCCAAATTTTATACAATAAGTGTATTCCCTTTTATAGAAAAAGTTATGATTTTTATTTCATTTACACATCTATGAAAATAAAATTACATAGCAGAAGAAAGTGGTAGGCATAGAGAGATTTTAAAGAATAGATAGTTCACTGAAGTAGTTTATCATTCCTAAAAGTTCTGTGCAGATTGCAATATTACAGAGTACTTTATCCCTGAAACTCAAAACAGTTAATCAAAGCCAATGTCTTTTTAAAAACTATACCTTATTTTACTCCATTAATCATTTCTACTCGAGGGGGGGAAATAAAAAAAAAAACAGCTTTCTGGACTTTTGACAGGTAATTTAACTTGTAATTTCCGCAGACTTGGGAACAGTTTACTAAAAACAGAAAAATATACCATACTTTTGGATCAAATATTTTATTTATCAGTGTTTTACAGTTTCAGTAATTATCTGAAAGGATTCAATTCAAGAAAAAGTAAAATATTTCAATGAACTAGAGTCTAATCTTACCATCCATCCTGGTCTTTCAATTATAATGCATTTAAATCTTTACTACCTCCTGAGGGAATGTTTTTGTAAAATTATACAGGAAACTATAAAAAAGATAATAAAATAATTAGGGAAGTATGTCAGGGCTTTGTTATTATATTATAGAAAATCCAATGTAATAAAAGCTCCAAAGATATTTTAAGCCAATGTGACCTCAATGTCGTCAGACTGATTTTTATTCAATGATACGCAAATCAAAGATTACAGGTTTATTGGACTGTCGCTTAAATAGATGACCTAATTAATCTATCATCCTGTAAGTTTCCTGCCTTCTGAAGGTACTGGTTAGAATTACCATGCCTAGAGGCACAGCTTTAATAAAAATAGTATTGGAAATAAAACTTAAACCTAAGAAGCCAAACATTTGCGTGAACTACCTTCCTGAACAAAATGAGGGCTGTAGGTGCTTTTTCAGAAAGCATTCTCTCTTTTTAAAATATTTATTTTAATGGGTGTGAGTGTTCTGCCTACATGTAAGTGCACCACATACATGCAATGCCCGTGGAGACCAGAAGAGAGCATCAGATTCCCTGGAACTGGAGTTACATAGATGGATGTTAGCAACCATGTGGGTGCTGGGAACCAAACTGAGGTCCTCTGCAAGAGTAGCCAGTGCTCTTAATTACTGAGCCATCTTCCCACCTCTAAAACCTCTCTTTAAAAATTTTACTATTCACCAAATGCTTTAACACAATAGGATTAAATATAGATGAGAGATCATATACTATTTATGCTACAATATAGCTTTCATGATCATAGTGATTCCCCAAAATTTTTTCTTTAAATTTTTACATTTAGTTATTTATCAGTTGTGTTTTTTAAATTAATTTATTTATCGTATGTGTTTGTGCCAGTGTACATCCAAGGGTCAGAGTGTGGGGGTTGGTTCTCTCCTGATACCACGTGGGTTCAAAGGATCAAGCTCAGGTTCTCAGGCTTAGTAGCAAGTGCCTTTATCTGTTGAGCTGTCTTGCCAGCCTTGGTCTCAATTTAATTCAACATTTTTGAATGGGCATTGTCTTAGGAACTGTGCTCAGACACAAACAACAAAAAAGATAACATAAGGTTCCTGCATTTGAGAAGGACTATAGAAATCACTTTCCCATTGTTAGGATGACTCAGACCCCACTGCCTACTGGAAGCCCTAAATCATCCTGCATCCCTGCCAAAGCTTTTCTTCTCATATTCTTCACTTTAACTTTCTAATTTCCTGTCATTCCTTTGCAAAGATTCACATTCCACTGTCTCCACACTTGCTAAATCAATAGTGTTAACTTTTGAGGACAGCCAAAGACTACTCTGAGATTCTGACTAAAGACATCATCCTCCAGAAAGGTACAGAACTGTACTAGAAACTGCTTTCCCAAACATAAACAATATGTGAAAATCAACAATTACAAGGGATTACACCTCCCTTACACAATTATTTTTCATGAGTGAAAACAGATGCTTCCCAAACAGAGAACAATTTCTTAAAATTCTAACTGCTCAGTAGTACACCTTAGTGAGATCTGGCTTAGACTAGTTAAAACTGTGATCTGGCCTTTGTCATTACAACACACATTTCATCTGTGATAATCAACTGTGCTTTTTCCCGAGGAAACAAGTGCTAAAAACCTTGACTCACCAAGGTACGTACAACCAAAATGGATCTTCATAAAAATGTTCTGCCAGGTTAAAAGTAACCTGTATAAAGGGACACCAAATTCCTCCAGAATGTTCACATTAGAGTCAATGCACATATATCCTCTCCCATCAAGTTCAAATAAGCTCTCTGTAAAGTCAGAAAATGTCTGTGTGGTAGAGAAAAATCTGTTCCTATTTCTTGGCAATACTGCTTGGAAAGATGGTGACTGCCACAGATATGGAAAGTCATAAGATACACTGATAGTGGCAGTCCTTTGCTCACCAAACTGGAAAGCCATGCTACAGGCCTGACATCACAAGTGCACCATCCAGCCTTCCCTCCAAATGCTATGAAGTTTTGCCTTCCACCTGAATATTCACTTAAGTGAGAGTGAAAGAGAGCAAAATAGAGAGCAAGTGAACACTGAGAAGATGATGCTGACCATCTTCCTAACTTCCAGAGTTCTGAAATGGAATTTTGATGACATCAAAAGCACCTGGAACACAAAGCTGGATGCACTGACTGGTTTCATTTAGATAAATGCTATAGATAAACAGCGTATCGCCCACTTTTTCCAAAGCTGGAGTGAATATCACTTGAAAAATGCTGCCACAATTTTCATTCATAGACTGCATTTAAGAAATTTGGGCCAAACTACTTGCCTCTTCATTCCCTTAAAATCACTGTTCCTGATGACTCAGAGACGCACTCATCTGCGGGTATAGTAAGTCACTGGGAGTCAGTTTAATACTTGGAGAACAGTAGTAGGGTCTTTTGAAGTAGATGGCAGTTAACACAGAGACCCATAACTGGTCAAGGTGCAAATAAGACACTGCAGAGTATGCAGCCCTAAACAGAACATCTATATCACAACCCCCCCCCCAAGACTCAGATTCTAGAGGAAGAGGGGGCAGAAAGTCTGTAAGAGCCAGAGGTAGTAAATGACTACAAGGAAACTATTTTCTGGATACAACAGGGAGTTGCACATACGAATTCACAGTGGTTGTGACAGCATACATAAGACCTGCTCAAGCTCAAGTCAGACAAAATCCCAGCATGGAGGGAGAAGTGGACATGAACCACTTAGGAACTATGGCATTTGACAGCTTATTGGGAGATGGAGATTTAGTTTTTGAGGGTGTAATTCCTGCTGGTTAACTACACACTCCAGAGCCACACCTAAGAGTATTTGGGCACCACAAATAGGGCTCTATGGGCTTTAAAAAAAGGGTGGTTGGGGGGGACAGACATGAAGTGGGGAAGTGGGGATGGATCTGAGAGGAGATATGGGAGGGAGATTGAATATGATCAAAATGAACTGTATGAAATTCTGAAAGATCAAGAATATTAAGAAAATATTTCCTGGGGTAGAGAGAACAGGCAATACATTCATACACAAAAAAATCAAACAATAAATTTCAAAAGAACAATCTTTCCCTTGCTCTACTACTGAATTTTAACACCTATGGTGGTGTTACGGGGGGAAAAAATGGTTTTTGTCTGTTCCCGATTAACGGTTGGAGTTATAACACTACTAGTGTATTTTAACACAGATTTTACCCAGTAAAAAATACAGAGAAGTACTGCCATCTTTAAGAAGATTGCAGGATTAATGACTAATAACATAAAATAAAAATCCAAACATAAATACGTAACTTTGTTGAATCCTACCATGGACTTTTTGGCATGTGACACCTTTAAAAAAAATAGATTTATCTTTTGTTATACAATCTAGTTCATAAGATCTAAAATCAAGCAATTCTAACAGGCCCTCTCAAAAATAAAGCAATAATTGCACTGGATAGATAAGTTGGCAAAAATAAACCCAGAATTACCAAAATTAAGGTGTACTTTCATACAGACAACCATGGATCATATTAAAATATCTAATTACAAACTATTTTAGGAACAAATGAAAAACTATGCTTGTGATTTGAATATGAGGTTGTCATTTAAAATTTTAGAGGCTGGGGAGATAGCTCAGTCAGCTCATGAGGACTCAATTTTGGACCCCCAGCACCCAGGTCAATGGTTGGCCCATCTGTAACGCCAGCCCTGGGGAGCTGGAAACAGAAGAATCCCTGGAGCTCACTGGCCAGCCAGCCAAGCCAATGCATGAACTTCAAGTTCAGTGAGAGACCCTCTCAGTAAATAAAATGGAAAACAATTGAAAGACACCCAATGTCAACTTTCAGCCTCCACATGGGATTATAAGTGCATATACCTGCGTGAGCACATCCACATGAACATGTACAACGCACCACCACAGATACACACACGATTTGGTATTTATAACACCATTGCTTGTCACCATCCCTAAGACATTACCATATAGACTTTTACACAAGTCTAAAAACTAATAAATTTCCTGAAAAATTGATCGCTGCCATTTCTTTCTTGGTTTGTTTTCTTTTGTTCTGTACTGGGGACCGAACCTAGGGCCTTGCTCATGCTAGGCCAGTGCTCCACCACTGAGCTATATCCTCAGCCTTCTTTCATTTCTTCTCTAAACAGAAAAGTAAACGTTCTCATTTCTGCTTTTGGTAACTAGCAGTAATAGCTACCCTGCATCAGTATGATTCATTATAAAATAAATCAATTACCATGACCTCTATAGAAATGTGAAATAGTTCGATATATTAAACAGAAGGTACTCAGTATGATATAGTGGAAAGAAGGGATTATTTAGTAATCTGTTCATTTGTATTAACAGAAACAGATTGTTGAAATGATATGCAATGTAATAAAATGGGACGTTCATGGACCAAGAAATAAAAATACTTCAGTTCTACAATTTTTGGGTATATTATTGAACAAGGGAAAAAAGATAGCAAATGCTGATGGTATGCTACCATTTGCATGAAGGGTAATGCATGCATTTATGTGGCTCCATATACATACAACAGTTCTTGAAAGCTCAAGACCCTGACAACTCCTTGCCTCTGGGGAAGGGAAAAGGAGAATGGATGTGGTAGGGAGAAAACTTACCTTTCACAGTGCCCCTTTTTGTGCTATGTTTTATCAGATATACATGTTATTACCTATTTAAAAAATCCCTGAGACAGCTTCTTTCTGTTCCTGACTTCTTGAGTAACTCCATGTGACTTGGACAATCACTTACCTCAATTTTCTCCACTTTAAATGAAGTAATACTACATCTCCATATCCACACCTACATCTCAAACGAATTATGGCTGAAAAGGTAGACACAAAATGCCAGGTGGCACAAGAAACTAACCACATGCCTGACTCTGAAGCAGCTTACATTGTATTATTTACACTTCTACTGGCACAGTTTCCATCAGGCTGTAAAAATGGAATCAGGAGTCTGGAAGAAAGTTCAGTTTGCAAACTTGACAGTATTTCTCTTCTCTCGATTCTGTACTAAGTATAATTCTGGTTAAGTAACACATCCAAACTACTGCTTCTAAAATATGCACTCCAAGCATCCTAATAAATAACAAATAGATGGAAGTACAAAGAGGCAGATTCTGTGACAGAGTTTAAAAGTTAGGAAAATGCTGAGCAATCACTCCTTTATCCTCATAGAGCTACCCAAGATGCCCCACCACCACCTGCAATCTTCCTAAACAGAGGACAGCAGTAGCAGGAGGGAGAGCAAGAGCAGACCAGGAGGAGGAGAACACCAGAACCAGCAGTAGATGAAGGTGGCACTAGAAAGGAACAAAACAACTGGCCATTGTAGGAGAGAGGGAATGGGGAGAGGCCTGGTGTTCAGTCATTCACAGCTCTACATGCTCTAGGAGTAAACTGACAGTCTTGGCCTGCAAGGGCTTAGATTCTAATCGTGGGGACAATGCACTTAATATGAATGCAGTACACAAAAAGTAGACGTGAAATAGATGGAAAGGCAGATGGTGGAAAGTTCACTGAATGAAGATGTCTCCATGGGCTGAACAATCAAGATTCACAGAAGAAACAGTCTTTGAAGTCTGTATAATCAGCCAAGGGATGGTGGCAACATGGCAATGTGAAGAAATCAGCAAAGGGAATCTCTTCTAATATGATGGGGCAGGAGGAGGAGGGGTAGTAATGTGATGAATTCAGCTTAATCATGGCTTGCTTCGAGGTAGTGAGTTCACTAAAAATGCTCCAAATTATTTTTCAAACACTGGGTTACCAAATTTCCTTTATAAAATGCTACACAGGGGAGCTGGGTATAGTAGCACATGCCTTTAATCCCAGCACTCAGGAGGCAGAGGCAGGCAGATCTCTGTGAGTTCAAGGCCAGCCTGGTCTACATAGTGAGTTCCAGGCCAGCTGGGGCTACAGTCTTTAACTGATTGACTAGAGGCTGAGAGAGATGGATCACAGCTTAAGAGCATTTGCTGCTCTTCTAGAGAACCAAAGTTCTGTTCCCAGCACACACACTGGGTGTCTCACTGCCCCCGTAACTCCAATTCCAGGAAATTCCATACTCACTTCTGGCTTCCACAGGCACCCATATACATGTGCACATACACATACATAAAACATAACAAAAAATTTTAATTAAAAAATTAACAGATTAGACTCAAATACAAGGTCAACATGCACTTAGATCCAACATTTTAGTAGGACAGGGCCCTAAGCATGAGAAAATCAAACTCATAGAGAATGCTTGGGCAACCTTTCCCAATATTTTCTTGCAGGTACCTATTATTTCCTATCACAACCTTCATACTCAGAAGTCGGCTCCACCCAAAAAGCATAAAACCAGGAAATCAAGAGGTACCAGTTTTACTTTTCCATTAAGATTATGCATTGGGCCGGGTGTGGTGGCGCAAGCCTTTAGTCCCAGCACTCACAAGGCAGAGGCAGGTGGATCTCTGTGAGTTCAAGGTCAGCCTGGTCTACATAGCAAGTTCCAGGCCAGCTGGGGCTACGGGAAACCCTGTCTCAAAAATACCAAAAAAAAAAAAATATATATATATGGCCTGCTGGATAAAACAACTTATGTGTTTTACTAAATGAAAAGTCATCTAGATTAAGAAAAAAACTATCTTTGTGATCTACTGAGATTATACAGATAAAAAAATAATGTATAAACATTTAAGTTATAGCAAAATACACAATATAAACTCACAGTACTCCCTGCTACATGGACAAAGAATAAGTGTGTGTGTGTGAGTGTGAGTGTGTGTGTGTGTGTGTGCTGTTGTTATTGATAACATACTGATAAACCTTGCAAGAAATTTCTAAACAAAATTTATCTCTAAAATGTTACCATAAGGCAAGAAAGAATAATGTATAAAAAGGCAGTGAAACAAACGAAGTCTGCAGTTCAGAAAGTACATATTCTAAAATCCTACTCTGCTTTTGTTATTGCAATTCAAACGCCTAAATCATGATTCCATTTATCAAGCATGTAGTACTGGTTTACTGAGGTTTGGTCTGGTACGTGGTATGCTGGGGGGAAAAATATCAGTGTTCACACTAATTAAAAAGAAAGGTTTAAAATAGATATTAGAAGTTTAGGATTAATACAGTCCTATGCTATAACAATATGCTTCATGTAATTTGATGGGTATCATGCTAATGCCTAAAGTTAAAACATCAAGAAAAAGAAACCATTTTCGAGACATTAGAACAGAAAATCGTAAGGTGGCTTTACTCTATTTTTCTATGAATCATGTGGGAATAAAAATGTTGTTTTATTCTAGCTATTCTCTTCTACTTCAGGTCTGCCAGAATTTTGATTGTTGATCTTAGCGTTTTAGGGGTCATGACTTATCCATAAACTTACACTACTGAAACTTCACACACAGCCTCCTAGGAATTCTTCCCTTTAAAAACAGATTTTTAAAGTCAGTCTGAAAAGTAGATAGCGCAATTGTATGCAGACTTACACTTTCTTTATCAAATGAGTATTCTCAATGGCAAACAAGAAGGGCTGATTTGTCTAAAGTCATCCTGTGTATCTTCCTAAGGACTTGTGGCCTAGAGTTAACAACTTTCTTCATTTCTCCAGGGAACAGAAATAGCCATTTGAATTCTAGCGGCTGTCTAGATGGCATGATATAGGGAAGTTTTGCTGCCACTCTTCCTTCAAAAAGGTGAATTGAGAGAATAGTGAAGTTCAGAGTAGTGTATATGACAATGCAAGACCTACCTTTTATTATTTTAAATAGTCACCAGCCCAAAAAGTGCAGCTCTGAAAAATAAAACTAATTTACTTTAGTCACTTATTCAGCCTTTAATAGCATCCTTTCCTCCTTAGAATCTGGCTATGGATACCATTTAAGTTTTTCATATGCCCCGACTTTTTTTTTTTTAGTATAATGCATTGTATGTGTTGTGTGTATGGTACATGCACATGAGTATACAGGTGCATGTACCCATACATGCACATCCACAGACCTATCTTCTCCTTTTGCTCTCTACCTATTGCCTCGAGACAGGGTCTCTCACTGAATCAAAAGCTTTCCATTTTGTCTGGGCTGGCGCCATGGCTGGCAAGCTCCAGGATCTGCCCATATCCATCACCACCACTGCCAATGCTGGGGATACAGGCACATGCAGCTACTCCTGACCTTTTCACGTGGGTGCTTGAGACTCCAAGTCAGGGACCCATGCTTGCATGGGAAGCACTTTCACCCACTGAACTGTCTTCCTCAGCTCCTACCCCTACTTTTGGTGCCTGAGTTGGAACACAGACACAGTTCCTATCTTGGTCAGGGGCATAGGGATTATCCACGGAGAAGTCCTGGACAGATCAGAACAATGAATCAAAAAAATAATAATCTTGTTCATTCTAAGAATATTAGCAGATTGTTTCATTTTAAAAATAAAGTATTTCCCTTTAAAAGAAGTGATCTTTCAAAACCTCAGATTTTTATCTAAAATCCCTCTGAATAAAACACATCAATTAACTCGCATTCCTCATATGACTACAATTTAATTACCTACCACTTCTGGGGGTGATATCAAGTACATGTTATACTACCTATTTTTTAATATAAGGGACAGTGACATAACTAATGCTAGTTAGACATTTCCTAAATGAAACACGAAATAGGCAGAAACTAAGTATTTCTTGCCCAATAAACAAAAAGAATGCAAGAGGTAGGACACATTGACTATTATTATTCTATCTGGTAATGTCTTCAAAACCTGTGGTTTCACCAGGTATAGTGGCACATGCCTTTAGTCCCAGCACTCAGGAAGCAGAGGCAGGTGGATCTCTGTGAGTTCAAGGCCAACCCAGCCTAGTCTATGTAACAAGTTCCAGGCCAGCTGGGGCTACAGGGAGACCTTGTCTATAAAACAACAACAAAAACAAGAAACAAAAACTCAGTGGCTTCAACAACTACACCAACACTAATGGCCCCTAAATCTCTACCACTGACAATCTCTTTCCTCATTACTAACGTGAATGTCCTCCCCTTAAGCATTTCTACTCAGATATGGAGCAACCATCTCAAATGCAAAGTGTCTCAAAGTTGACTCAACACTCCCTCCTGCATTCCCTACCTTGGAGAATGGTAATAACCATCTGTTCAACCAGAATGCTTGGAACTACAAATCATCCTTTGTTCTTTCCTCATCTCTACTGTCTGGAAAATTCACTCCTCAAAGTATGTTTACAGCCTTCTCTGTAGGCTCAGTGCCATTATCTGAATTTACTGCCATTTCTGTTAGTTTGAGCCCTGTCACTCTTTCAGTATTAACACTGGTTCCTAATTAATTTTCCCACTGCAAACCTTATCTTTTCACTCCACATCCGTCTCTTCAGTGTTATGAGAGGTCCATATTTAAAATTCTTCAACAGCTACTACTAATCTTGAAAATATAATTCAAAGTCCTTACTTACTTGGTCCATACTATTTTAACTTGACCACTGTCTTGTCTCACATGCCTTCCTTTAATCGATATGTGGGCTCATGTCTCTGAATTTATCTGGAAATTTTAGGTCCTAACTCTTTCAAAACTCAAGGATGAATTCAGAAATGATGAGTGCCTTTCCCAAACCCATGGTGAGCCCTTCATGTCCTCATAATGCATTCCTCCCTCAAAGTGATCAGCAGATCAGCACCTGAGAGTGATCAGTAGATCATCTCTATATCCCTAGCACATGAGCCTGCCTCACTCAAAGCTGGAGCTCAGATGCCTGTCTATATAATGAAAAAGCAAGACAGCAAAATCTAAAGAATACACATGAAATTCTTTGACTTTTGATAACTGAACAATTTATACAGAAAAGATAAAAAGGCTTATTTAAGGCAGGTATGCTGGCACATACTTGTAATACCAGCATGTGGGAGGATGAGGCTGGAGGACTTGAGTTCAAAGCCAATTAAACAGTCAATCTCTAAAAAGTAAATAAATACCTTACTTCAAGCTCAACTGTCTTACAAATGATACTCTTTCATTAACATGTGATACAAAGGCGTGCATCTTTAAAGAGACGAAACAGGAATCTGGGTTAATCAGACCCAGCAAACACCTGTTGGACAGCATGCTTAGGGCATCAGCTATGCATCAGCAGCCTTTCTGGCGCCGCCCTACAGCCCCACTAAACTGTAGTCATAGTGGCAATTTTAAGGCCACATAGCATAGCCTCAGATCCCTTCGGCTTCCTATTATTAACCCCAATAAGAACTGTATTATTTTTCTATTTCCAACAGCAAAGATAATTTAGTTATTTAAAGACTTTAACACTACTTCTACCTCTACATTAAACATATCAAGATAAAAAGGACCTAGAAACAAACAAAAACAAAAAAAAACCCAGGCTTTTAAAACAAAGTTATTTTGCAGACAAACAAAATGGCTCAGTAGGTAAAAACACTTGCTGTGCAAGCCTGACAATCTGAGTTTGATCCCAGAACATGCGGTGTTAGGAGAGAACTCATTCCCGTAAGTTGTCCGCTGGCATCCACATGCACTATGGCACATGGGCACCCAGGTTGTATACACACACAAAAAAAAAAAAAAAATTTAAAAATAGTAATTTTAAAAACAGAGCTTATGAAGACAAAACTTTAAGTTAATACCTAAAGACCAGCAGCACACTTACGGCTAACAATATCATATGGAAAATAGAATACATGCAATCTGTAGAAGATCACATTTTATTTTTAAGAGGCAACTGGTTTTCCAAACAGACCATCTGCTCTACCTATATTTGTCTTTGTTTCACTTCAAACGACCATAGCTGACAGGAGACTCAGAAATGAGAAATTACTTTCAGACTCAAGCTTACAATGCATCTGATAGTCACAGAGGAAAAGGACAAAGGTTTGTCCTCTGTGTACTGAATCCTATTAAAAGGGAATTTTTTTAAAGCCCTATTTTAGACTGGAACTGAAGCCCGAGAATTTTCTATCTTATTAAATAAACAGGAGTAGGTACGGGTAAATCACACTTCTTTGGGTTTTTTGATACAGGGTCTATAGCCCCAGCTGACCTTGAACTCCTAATCCTGGCTCCACCTTCCAAGTGCAAGGATTACAGTGTGTGCCACAAGGCCCAATGTAAACTATTCTTCAAAAATAATAGGGGCCTTATCCTCACAGCTTTCTCACCCCTCCTATGTGGGATCACAAGCACAGGCCAGCAGCACAGACTTTATATGAATGCATGTTCAAAAAGGAAAATCTCAGAACTTGGTAACTAGTAATAAAAACAAACTAAGCATCCTCAATCCAAAAACCAAAATGAGAAACATTTTGAGTGCAATATGATACAAGTGAAAAACTCCACACCTGACCCCCTATGATGGATCATAGTCAAAATGCAGCCACACTAAAATACTGTGTAAAATTATCTTTAGGCTTTGTGTGTGAAATGTCTATAAACATAACTGAATTTCATATTAGTGCAATTTTACAAACAAGAAGAAAGCCCAGGTGTCTGTTTTCAGTTTTTTAAAAGGCAAATAAAATTCATAACCTGGTTAAACAACCAACCACTAATATAACCAAAAAAACTTTGGCTTTACCAAACTACAGAACTCCTCTATATATCAAATTACTCTTGTACTTTGAAAATAAGACTTTATATATTCATAGTATTATAGGCAGTCTTTTATAAAAGAAGACAAATGTTGATTTCTATCTTTCTACAAACTCCTTTATGAGATGAATAACCTTTCTCTGCAGAAAAGATGAGGTCAACAGAGAAGGATGTCCTTCTCCAAAGAGATCTACATTAGTTCTTTGTCAGAACAAAATGCATTCTAAATCACAAGGTACCACTAGCACAAACATGGATTTTTTTAAAAAACAATATAAGAGCCATCCAAGAGTGCCATTTTATTCATAGTAAAAGCAATTCAAATACTCAACATCAAAACAAAACAAGTCAACACTAGAACTAAATATGAAAATATAACTTCACAGATTGTCATTGGTCTTGTAATCCAAGAATGCAAATACATTATTTAAAAATCTAAATTAAGTTAGGAATAAAGATATAAACTAGTAATACTTCTTTAAATAATAATTAAATAAATGATCAATGGGATATTCCGGGTGCAGTTTTGTAGGTCACTTAACTGACAATCTCCACCACAAATGCTACTGGCCATACACTGTGTACCAGATATTGTACTGGACACTTAAGACACAGAGATGAATGGAAGCAGGCCTGCCTTTAAGGGCCTTTGCATTTAGTTAGGGGGACACCACCACACAGGCAATTATGAAGCACAGCAGTAGCTACAAAGAATAGGTAGAAAGTGGGATGAATACACTGAAGAGACATCTACTCCTGCCTTGGAGACAGAGAAAGTAAGTCCTCAAAGAGGAGAGACTCCAAATAGAGGTCACCAGAGCCTTGCAAAAGAGTGTGGCTCAAGATAAAACTGTCTCTGGCTTGAGTCTGGGATAATCAATCCCATAGGAGCAAAGCGGAAACAGGGTCAGCTAGAAGGTTATCACTTCTGTTATAGTGCCAGTGCAGGTAGAGACAAAGATGATCTACTGAGAAGGGGCAGGGCTCAAGAAAAAAGCGAACAGAATCAAAATATGCTAAGGAAGTAGAAAGAATAAAATGTTGGTTTAGGGTAGAAAGATGACAGGAAACTCTCATTTCTAGAGTGAATGATCAAGCACTATATCTTTGTAAGAAAAATATTAAGAGGAGGTGGAGTTTTAAAGGGAAGATAATTCAATTTTTATGTAGTGATTAAGAAATATATGAAAATGCCCCATGGACACATGAATGTACAGCTCAAATAAAAGACATGGGAAAAGTCTACATTAGAAATTCTGGGGGCTGGAAAGAAGGCTCAGCAGTTAACAGTACTGGCTACTCTTGCATAGGACCTGGGTTTGAGTCCCAGCACCCATGTGGTGGCTAACAACTGTCCATTAACTCCAGTTTCAGGGGATCTGATGCCCTCTTCTGACCTCCACGGGCACTGCATAACACGGGTGCACTTACACACATGCAGGCAATACACATAAAATAAAAACAATAAAATATTTTAAAATTCAAGTCTTATTCTTCAAACCCTAAATGCTTGATACAGTCCTCTTGACACAAAGTAGTAGCTCAAGTGTAGTTAGAATAAATGAGAATATAAATTTAAAAGGTCAAGTGGGCTTAACCAATGAAGTAAATTCATTGGCAATTTTCCACTCTGTATGTTCCAAGTTTAACCTATTAGTAACGATTCTTGAGGAGCAAATGTGGTTTATAAAGCACATCTTTGAAAAGGTCACCAGTTTTGTTGTTACATCTTAGCACTTGAGGGAAAGCTTCTGTCCCCAGAAATAATCATCTAAGTGGATTATCTCCTAAGCTGCTAAATCAATAGGAAGGTACATACTGAATGCCCCATATGAGATCTCTGGCCTCAAGGAGTACAGAATTCCTACATGGACACAATTATTCCAAGCTCTACCTTAACAACTACCTATCCCCAAAAATTTCCTGGAGAAAATGCACAGAAAAATATTTAGAAGAGAAAAAAAATCTCTAATGACCTGTTACTTGACTAGAATTTCCTCAGAAATGCAGGAGACAAGTGTGAGTCTACAGCTGCTTCAACAAAATCATGATCCTGTGGGTGAGGTGTCCACAGTGCCTTCACTACAGTCTGAGTGTGGGGTAATGTAACTGTTGACTCCTGTCTTTGGGGGATAAATGCAAAAAGCAAAAAGGAGAAGCCCATTACTGTTTCAGAAAGGTTAGCATTACCGACCAATGTCTGTGAGAATGTAAGAACTGAGCATACTGTAATACCTCTACCTTAAGTTCTCATCCATCCACTTATTCAGCAGTTTTTAAGCATTACCAGATCCTAAGCACTATGCAGGGCCTGGGAGTCTACAGTACTCCACAGTCCTTTACCTTTCACAAACCTTTTCAGTGAGAAAGACCTTAAACAAATCAATGCACAACATAAGCACGATTACAAACTATTAGAGGACAACAGGAAGGAAGGTAAAATTGAGCTGCAGGGACACATTTTATTCAGAAGCAACACTGAAGCTGAAACTTAGAGATGAGGACATTAGTCGAGTAATAAGCATCTAGTAGCACAGATCTGCACTTTAGAAGTCATCTCTGGAAACAGCACAAAAGATGAGAAAAGAGGTTAGTTAAGAGATAACTGCAAAGCTGGGTGTGGCAGCGCACACCTTTAATCCCAGCAGGAGGCAGAGGCAGGCAGGATCTCTGTGAGTTTGAGACTAGCCTGGTCTGCATAGTGAGTTCCAGGCCAGCTGGGGCTACAGGGAGACCCTGTCTCAAAAACAGCATAAGCGATAAGAATCTGTACTAAACTACTAAAGAAAGACAGAGATAGCAAGGAATCTGATGTGAAAACTTTCAGGAATAGGATAGATACCAGTGATGACAAAAAGAGTGTAAGAGAAATATATTAAGGTATTTTCCAGGATTCTAACTAGCCAGGTAACTGGAAGGATAGAGGTAAGAATGATTTCAAACAGGGCACACATAGAGGAAGGAGTTTGAGAGGAAGGTAAGTTTGATTCATTGAGAAGATGAACTGCATTTCATAAAATCCAACAGGGATGAATTAAAGGTAAATATCCAGCCGGGTATGGTGGTGCATACCTTTAATCCCAGCACTCGGGAGGTAGAGGCAGGTGGGTCTCTGTGAAATCAAGGTCAGGCTGGTCTACATAGCAAGTTCCAGACTAGCTGGGGCTACAGAGAGACCATATCTCAAAAAAAAATTGTCAAAATTTATTAAAAGCATACTTACACCATGTACAATTAATTACTGATTAATACAGTCAATATTTGAGCTTGTCACCATTACTCAGTAACAACAGCATACACTGGCAGACTCACAGAAAGAAGGTAGGCACTAAAAGCTACAGTAACAGAAAAAAGGAACTCATGGACAGAGAAACTACATACCAGATGATGAAGTAAAAGCACAACAGGCTGTTGACTACTGATACACCTGAAAATAAATGTGATGCTCCTACTTACTGTCCTCCCTTCAGCCATCTCTTCATCTCTGTAATGTGCCACGTACACCGCAAAGTGCTAGTATCACAGAGACAACTTCTGGCCTGTAAATGTGTTCATGTACCAATAGCCTAATGTTTACCAAGAAGGATGTGGAAAAGGAACGGTGAAAGGGAGGGACAGAAGGACAAAGGGAGGGAGAGAGAGAGGGCCTTGAGTTTCCCTACTTAAGACTAAGTATTGTTCAATAAGATATTAACAATTAAAAAGCAAGAGGTCAGAATACTGAACAAAGGGTCACGCCAAAAATGGCATCAAACTCCAGCACAGGTTAAAGATCCATAAAATAATGGTATGCTCTAACTTGAACTGCTGTGTTTCTTGGCTTTATCACAGAAGTTACATCTGGTTTTTCAAACGGTTAGATTAATGCCCCCCCTAAAAGGCAACGAACAACAAATGGCAAAGAAAGATAATCAGAAATTAAGTGCTAGAAAACATTCCAACAGTAAACTGATTCCAACTTCAGTGATCTTCAAGAGTCACACCAAATATTTTGGGGCTCTTACTTGAACAAGACAAATAAGGTCAATCATATCATACACAAAATAGTATGAAGTATTTATATAAACTACATCACTAAGCTTTTACAAATTCCCATAACACACCTATGGAGAAGAGTTTCTAATATTAGTATTTTATAGACAAGAAAATTAAAATTTAGAAATATTAATTGCCCAAACTACAAAGTAGAAAGTAAATGAGCCAAGACTTGGAACTCTCAAGTTTGCAAACTCCATGTTTTAACCTCTGTATGATTCTTTGTCCTCCAAAGAGCAGAAGGATGCCAGGTACATCATGGATACTTAGGACTAAGTTCACCACCTCAAACTATGCAGCATAATCCTGAGCGTCTGGAAAATAGTAACAACTAACAGAGAGACCCAAATGCCACTGTATGAAAAGTACTGGCTCTTTCTCAACAGGAACCAAAATTGCTATGAATCTACAAACCCAAAAATAGAAGTGGCACCACAGTTCAGAGAAGGAACTGCAAGTGTGATTAAAGGACTATCTCCCACACTTTGGAAAGAACTGCTAAGGCTGAATTAATGTAACACTCAAGACCATGGGTTGGCTTTAACTCTAACGCCTTTAAAAGAGAAGAAAAGCACATACATTAGAACCCTTATTATGTTCTGGTAGTATCCTTTAAAAACTATTTTCACCAAAAGATTCCTGCTATTGGGCTGAGGGCCATGCCTTTCCCACTATAATCACAGTGGCAGGACCAGCAGAGAACATGTGTCCAAAGACAGCCAATCTGTAGACTGGCCATTGGTTGAAATGTATCTAATGGAACCAATCAGATTTTCCCTTAAGAGCCTGGACCCAAGTTACATGGAGAGGGAAAGTGGCTGGAAGGTATATCCAGGAGAGGAGCAGAAACATGAGGTAGCTATAACCATGTTGAAAAAGATACAGAATGAGATGGTTTTGTTTCTAAATAAGAGTCCTGGGCTGCTGGAAGAGAAGCAGCAATTCTGCTCCTGAACTGCTCAGGTTGCACTGATTTTTTTTTTTCTGGTTTCTGTATCACCTACCTAGCCAAAATCTATATAGTGAAGCCAGCTTGTATTGGATTTCCACAAGGCCTACCCACTTCTATCTCCCTTACTTTCCCCATATAACACCCCTTAATAAAGCTTCCCTTGCTAGCTATAGACCAAATAAAAGTAGGTGCTTCCAACCAAATCAAAAGAAAATCCTAACAGACTTTTTCTAATGTATGGTGAACATGTACTCACATACCAGCTTTTGGGTAATAGACAAGCTGGGTGTAGCTGAAGTCCAGGCCTTCTGAGTCTCACTTCTATCTTGTGACACTTTGGTTTAGACAGTTTCTATGTCCTATTCTAGAAAAATGGGCCCTCAAAACCTCTACACCTAAGGCTCACGGAACACAGTAGAACAAGAAGTAGAATCTCTCAACTCTCATCCATGAAGCTTCCTAATGCAATGAGGATGATGAACGCAAAGTGACATAAATGGCCAAAGTGTAGAAAATAAGAGTCTGCAGAGCATGTGTCCATGGATAGGACTTCTATAGTAAACTTCATCTACACAGGGCTCAGGGACCATTGTGGAAGAGGGAGCAGAAAGATTTTAAGAACCAGGTTAGGAGGTACATGACCACATGGAAACAGTTTTGTAGTCTCCTGAGACCTTGATAATAGGGATCTACAGTGTCGGCATGCATAAAATCCATGCAAACTCAAGACAAAAACTCAGCACAGAACTGTGGAGATGGACAGCAGGCCCCAATCTTAGCCAAAGAACTACTGGGCAGCTGGTTACTGCTGGGTGAGAAGAGTTAATCTTCTTTAAGGGAGTGACTCTAGATAGGCTAACTAGACCCCAGTGGATGAACTTGCACTAAGGGACATCTGGGGACACTAACTTGACTCAGTAGACCTTAACACAAATGACAGAATGCAATGCATGAAATCCAGTGGGGGAGTGTCTATGAGAAGGGGCTAATGGGGAAGGGGGTATAGAGATGATTAAGATGTGCATAAAAATCAATAAAAAGTATACCCAAATTAAGTATCCTAAACCTTAAAAATGAACAACTTGAGGCTGGCGAGATGGCTCAGTGGATAAAGTGCCTGCCACATAAGCATGATGACCTGAGTTCAGATCCCGAGCACCCATGTAAACACTGGCCATAGTGCCATGTGTCTTTAACTTTAGTGTTGGGGGTGGGAGACAGGCAGACTCCTCAAGCTTGCTATCAAGCCAGTCTAGCCCATCAGTGGGTTCCAGATCCAGTGAGAAACCCTATCTCAAAAGATAAAGTGGAAAGCAATCAGGAAAGACACCTCATGTCAAACTGCAGCCTATGTATGTGCACAAGTGGTTACAGACACCCGTAGGCACATGTGCAGGATGCGCGCACATGCGCGCATGGCACACACACATTATAAACTCTTCATTACAAATCTATACTTCAAGATTAACAAGAGCTCTAGAACAACTACAGGAAACAAAACTCTCTTTTAAAAGTCCCTTGCTCTTATGTGTGTGCAAATATGCATGTGTGAGAATAGTACTGTAAATAAGTGGTTCTCTTAGAATCACACTGAACACAGTTGATTAGTCAAGGTAGTCAAAGAAAGGACAAATTGGAAAATTATGAAGATGTTTTGTGTAAAAGTATAAACATCTAATTTTTGAAAATTAGTCATAAATTGTACTGAATGTATGTCTAACTTTATGAGCCCATGTCTAACTTTATGAGCCCTGCCGGCCTATGTTATCTCCTTAAACCCTGCCACACCAAACAAAGGCTAGTGCTCAGAACTTCTCAGTCATCTACAGATGCCCAGTGAGTAGCAGTCCTTGGAACTCAAAATGTCTAATAAGCAAAAAACATGACACTAACATGGCCACTCTCCTAAACAAGCTTCTGTCTTCCTCCCTAACAACTTCCATGTCAAAAATCAAAGGATGCAAACTTTCCCTAAATGTCTTCCTACAATTCAGCTGCCTGCATACTTGTACGCCTGGTGCTTCACCTCTTTTTCTCTTAGAGGTATCCCTTCTTTTTCATTCCAATCCAAAATAAAAGCTCCAAGTTACAACTAGCAGATACTTTGTGGAGTTCAGGTCTACCTAGGCACCTAACTATCCAGGAAGAGTCTCAATTGCTTCTTAACATTTGCAGACCTGAGACAGTCTGATTAAAAGATAAAGTTCTATTTCTCAGAGCTAATCTATATTCAGTATATTCCTACAGATAGAAGGGATCAAAGTTCTACATTCAAAATCCAAATTATAGTGAAAGCTACATGCACTTGAAGTTCATTTTCATATTAATTTCTCTTCATACTCTCATACTGAAAATGTTGCCAGTGAACAGAATGCCAGTTATTATCGCTCAAGCATGCAAACCAGGGTTTTTGTTTTTGTTTCATTTTGTTGGCTTTAGAGGAAGAGGGGTGGCCATTTTTTCAGCCATATCACTCTATCACTTAAACATTATTTTTATTTGCCATGAATATATGCCCCAGACATTAGACACAAGAATCTGGGTATCAAAACCATTATGAGCCACACAGGCCAGGTGTAGTGGCACAAACTCTAATCTTAGTACTCAGGAGGTTGAGCAAAAGATCTTGAGTTCAAGGCCATCCCGGAATATGTAAGTTTCAGGTCAGCCTGAAGTACATGGTCAGAACCCTATCTCAAAAAGCCAAAGGCTAGAGATGCAGTTCAATGGTAACGCATCTGCTTAGCATTCACAATCCCCAGCCTCCAGCCCCCAAAAGCCATATATCTTAAGTTCAAGATATGATGGTTCATCCAAGCCTACATGGGTGCAAATTAGAATACCACAAGTTCAAAGTCATCATCACCTTACCATTTAAAAAATAAGATCAAGAACGGTCAGATTTGTAAGTAAATTCTTCCAGCAAATAATTTCAACAGCAAGACCCTGGCTGAAATTTGGAGTGCTGCCAATAATGACTACCATGGGCAGGGCTTTACAAGAGTGTCGTTTCTTTTTATCTCATAAAACATACACCAAAGACATTCCTAACTCAGCTAAATAGTACTCTCCTGAAAAGTCTACTCTTTCCATAAGTGAATGTTTTCTTTCAAATACTACTACATATCTATTAGACTTGCTTAATTTTAAAAATTCAACAATGTTATTCAGTTAGTATTTGTCCCACGTCAGCATTTTGCACATGACCAAAAATACTGTCAGAGAATGGATGCCAATGAGATTTTTGAAATGGATGGCTCTGGGAAAAAGTGGTAAAAACAAAGCTTAACTTACAGTCAATGTGCTTAAACTCCCTAATACCTTTTCAAGAAAAGTGAAAAAAACTTTAAGTTACCAGCATCTAATTAAAATTGGAAGCAAATAAGTTGGTTATTTTCAATATTCTAATCAAATACAAAAGCAACAAATTGCACAAATTTCCATCTAAATTTAACTTAATAGGTACAGTTCCTCTGTTTGAATATGCCGTGCAAGTCATTATAAAAATAGCAGCTAATGCCAGGCATGGTGGCGCATGCCTTGAATCCCAGCACTCAGGAGGCAGAGGCAGGTGATTCTCCGTGAGTTCAAGGCCCGACTGAGTACCAAGCCAGCTTAACTGGGGCTACAGGGAGACCCTGTCTCAAAAAGACAAAAGGAAAAAAAAAATCTAACATTATGGTTAACAAGCCAGGCCCTGTTCTCAGTGTCTTGAATGTAGCTTTCATCTTGTCCTCAGAACAAATCTATGCAGAAACATGGCCCCATTTTATAGATGAGATCACTAAGACACAGAACATTCGAGTAACCCTGCCATGGTCAGATGGGAAATAATTTTTGGACCCATCATTTGATCACCTAGTTTCGTTTCTGAGCATTACTATGAGCTGACAATAAGATAACAGTGTGATGAATGTGTCATACACTCTGCATATAAAATATGAAAATGTCACAGTTGCATTGACTAAGGGTATACCTATTACTGTCCAATGTACGATCAGGTTTTCTAGTAGCAATGTAAGCAAAAATATATCCCTGAACTTCTCCAAACTTGTTTTCTTTCTATCAAATAGGAACAATGAAGAAACAGCTCTTGCTTCATAAGGTTATTAGTGGAATTTAGAGGCATTATGCATGAAAAGTGTTAGCAGAGTCATTAGCACACAAGTACATCATAAACATTATTAGTAGCCATCACTAAGACTTATCTTTATTTTCATACATTCTTAGTGGCGGTCTTTTCTAAAAAGAATACTAAGAAAATCAATTCTAAGATAATCAAAGTTTATGAAATTGTGACTCAGTCTCAAAGTATACAGCACAATTTTGAAATAGAAAATGGAACTGCTTGTCTACATATCATTACCTACTTGAAGTGCCCAGATAGAGCCAGACGTAGTAGCAATGCCTGTAATCCCAGCACCAGGAAGGCTAAGGCAGGAGGACTGTGAATTTTAGGCCAGCATGAGCTACAAGGCAAAACAATGAAACCGTGTTGGGTATTGCAGGAACTTACAGTTCCCTGACATCAAAAATATACAAACAATCTAACTGCAGAATGGGTACAAATACCAAAACCTCCAACTTTAGGCTTTTTTTCCTAACCAGATGCACCTATGGTGTTTTATGTCAAAAGTAGGTCAAAAGTTGCTTGAAAATACTCCTCCTGGGATAACTACCACTAAAGTTCTCTTGAGCTTTTTTGTTTCTGTTTTTTTGAGACAGGGTCTCTCTGTAGCCCCAGCTGGCCAGGAACTCACTATGTAGAACAAGCTGGCCCTGACTTCAGAAATTCACCTGCCTCAGCCTCTTGAGCACTGGCATTAAAGGTGTGCACCACCACTCCTGGCCCACTAAAGGCCTTTTGATAGTCATATGGAAACCTACTATAGAAGCTTCTTTCAATATACACATATACAATATAAAAAGCTTAAATGTAGTTACCCTATAACATGGGTTCAATAGCTCTAACAGACACTACAGGCTAGCAAATGAAAAGCCCAGTGCCAGGTATGTGCCAGGAATGGACTCCTCTTTTGGAGTTGTTGACCAGAGAGATCCCACAGATCCTCAAACAATACTGGCTATTGCCACTGGTCTTGGTCACCCACAAGAACTTTAATAAAACCCCTACATTAGCTGAAGAAACTACAAACCTGAGTCGTAGAACATACAAGGGGAAAACAAGCTGGTGACCTTGAAGCTACATCTTTGCTCACTAGCTTTCATAGTACTAAAATGGGCTAAGTATATTACTGACAGAGAAAGGCAATCATCAACCTTATCCAGATGTGAACCCTGCAGGCTGCAGTAACAACTGGCCTGGCAAAATGCACCCATTGGTGTAACAGGGGCACAAATATTACGGGAGTAACCAATCACCTTCTAATTGGATTTAAGGCTGGCTTCACAACAAGGAGTCCATATCTGACACTGTTATCAGGGTCAAGGACCTATGGTTTGCCAGGTCACAGATCATAGGGGAGACTCTACTACCATTCTGCTAAATAGACACAATATTAAACTGATTCAAATGAATTGTTATATCCATAGATTAGTACATCTCTCAATTCTCACCAGAGATTATTCTAGCAGCAGATGGAGATTAAAAAAAGAGACCCACAACTGGCCAATGTGCAGAAACTGTAGAGTTCTGAGCCCTAAATGGGACATCTAAATTGCACATTCTCCTCCCAAGGCTCAGGGATCATTGTGGAAGAGGGGGTGGCAAGATTGTAAACAGCCAGGGGTGATAGATGGATACAAGGAAACTGTGTTGTCTGGACAGCACAGAGTAACTATACATATGAACCCACCATACTTATGACAGTATGCACAAGACCTGTGCAAACCCAAGACAAATGAGGACCCAGCAGGATGGGGAGATGAACAGAATCTCCAGCCCTAGCTGAGGATCTACTGGCATTTGATGGATGCTGGGAGAGTGAGTCTTTTTTCCTCACTGGTGTGACACTTGGCAGACTGACCAGGCTCAAAGTGATATACCCACACATGAGAAACAGACTTGATAGGCCTTTGAAAACAAGAGACAAATAATAATAGAGAACATAAGTTGAAGGAGGCAGAGTAAGGGGTGAAGGGAGAGAGTCTATGACCAAAATACACTGCATGAAGCTCTTGAATCAATAAAACTATTTTTATAATTACTCATCCACCCATATCTAGTGCAAAACAATGAAGAAAGTGAGTTGACACTCTTCATTCCCCCAAATGTTTCAGCTATCTGGTGCTAATGATCTCTTTTAAACAGAACTGAAAAAGCAAGGTAAGAACTAGAAGCTCAGAGGAAGGAGATAAAGATGCTAATTATGAAAGGAGTGATGGGTTTGTAAAGTTAGTAAACTGAAAATAATTGTTGGTAACTTTAAGTGAAATGTGTTTTTATTTTACATTTTACCATGTGCCTAATGCCCGAGAAACCAAGCTATGAGCTGCTTCTAAGATTGCTATCCTTAAACTTTTTAGTTCATAAAATCAGTGGGAAGAAAGAATGGTATGAGTAGAAGAGGATTTTGTCTAAGAGCATAGCCAACAGCATACACCCTATAGCTTGGCCTCAGACCAACTCTGAGAGCCAAGGCTAAATCAAAATCCTTACAGACGATAGGTTCCATTACAAAGTAACTTCTACAACTCCAAACTAAGGATCTAAAATATTACCGTGGGCCATTGAAGGAAGCGTAGAAACCTAATTTCTAAATCTTAGAAGCATTTCTGTCATTTCATAGTCATGCTATTTGAAGAGATCTTTTGCAATGTCACAGCAGGGAATGATATCCATGTGTTCCTATTTCCATACATATTTCTCCTAATACCTCTAACTTCCTATAATCACAACACAAACCACAGAGAAACCACAAAACTTTCTACTACTGCATCCATAGTTTTGAAGCTAAGTAGAACAATTTATTAGCTGTAACTCAATATAATAAAATTTTCTTTAAAAAAAAATATCAATGTTAAAATTTTCTTTTCAATAGTAAAAACAGCCTGGGTAAACCAAAAACTGAGCTTATATAAATAAAACTATGCTAAAAATAAAAGATCATTTGTTATTTTTTCAGGGGGTTCTTTTTTATTTATTTTTATGTGTATGAGTGTACTACCTGCATGTGTGTAAGTGCACCCGTTATGCACGGAGGTCAGAAGAGGCTGTCAGATCCCCTGGAAATGGAGTTACAGTTGTTAGCTACCATGTGGGTGCTGGGAACTGAACCTGGGTCCTCTGCAAGAGCTATCAGTGCTGTTAACTGCTGAGCCAACTCTCCAGTCCCCAGGAGTTTCTTCTTAAAGTTAAAAAAGAAAAAAACAACTTAGCTATATGTTCACAGTAAATCTGTACATTCTAAGAGACACTTGCCTACCTCAGCCAGCTCTCATTTGCAATACCTAATCCTATGAACACTGAAAAACTTCTGGCACAAATATCTTAGGCCTCTTGTCTTCCAGATCCTCGAGCCTGAACTTCTGAAATTAGAGCTTAAGGATCAAAATAAACCCAAAAGGTAAGGATGAAGATCAGAAAGAAGCAGAAAAAACACTTACTAAATAATCCTTGTTTGTTCTACCTTTCTGATTGGTCCCAGTGTAGCCTGTTATGTCTAATGTGATCCCTACTATGATATAATGTTCCCCCCCTCTTTCTAAGCCCCTCTAGTTTAGACAAGTTGACACAGCATTATTTTTTCTGCTAGCCTGTATCTTTTGACAGCCCCTGAAACACTCATTTTCTTCTTCTAAGTCCTGTTCTGTGGCACAAGAATTATTGAGGAAACATATCGTGAATGATCTTGTAAAGCCAGTGGGTGGAGTAAGGAACTTGCAGTGTTGTTCCCCCCGCACTCCCCCACCCCCAACATCAGGATGCTTTTCTTTCTTCCCTAAGGTAATTTACAGGTAAAGCAGAGTGGGAAAGGTTGACACAGAGTATGTATTGTGTGTAGCAATGCACAAAAAGATAACACCTTGCAAATGTCAAAAATACAGGTTTAATAATGTGCAACTAATGAAGATGGTTTATAAATTAAATACCACCTACACACTTGGTCCCTAAATATATTACGCTATTAGTCACTGAAGTTAGACCTATAAGTACAAATTTTCTGTCTGTGAAAAAGTAATCTGTTTTTAAATTAAAGAGAAATTATTACTTTTTAAAAATAAAACTATCAGAAAATAATTCAAGTGTAGCTGCTCATAGTCACTGAATAAGTTTGATAATAAAACATTTAAGTTTCAACCAATGCACCTTTTTTGAAGCACATTTAGCTGAAATAACTTTTAGTCTGGTTTATTTTCATCACATAGAGTACATTTTTCCAACAAAAACATGTACATTCAATATAGAACATTTCCAGCAACAATTACAGTCTTTCTAATTTCCTTTCACAGTATATTTTAGTGCAAAGCACTGAGAAGGGTAAATGTTTTTCTAGCTAAAGAAGCATTTTATTATGACCTTCTAGATCTTCCACATTTAAAATTTTATACAAAAAGTATATGGATGGACAGGGCTTATTCTAAGTACAGGTGAGAACCTATATAAAAACATTGTATATTTTCTGCAGTACCTTTTAAAATAATTTGACACAAATGACTAAAAAATAAAAGATTCCCTAAAAAGTACAAAATATTGATACATAAAACCCTGCCCAAAATTTCATAAAGATAGATCTATTTCTTTTTCCTAAAATCTTGATTACAAAAAAAATGGACAAGAATTCATTATTTGTTTTTTAATTTTATAGTAGGTATCAAATATTTTCTAAAGTGGTCATTTAAATTTTTTTCTTGGGAGAAAAAGAAAAATCAGGGTTTATAGCCCTCATTTCCTTTTTTAGCAGTATTTAAAGAAAAAAACTAGTAACATAGAAGTGGTTGCACATGGATTGTCTGCATCTACAAAATATCAGCAAGCTATTTATTACCTTCAAATAAACATTACTAAGTGTGTGGTCTTTTAAAAAAAAAGGAACTGAGAAATAAGATTGCATCTATCATTAAAGTGCTTTATATAAAATTTAAAGAAAAATAGGGGAATGTTTAATTTTCATAAAAACCTCAGATGTTTACAAGTGAAAAATGTAATAATGATCTATGCATAAAAATGAACTGAAAACTTTTCTGTAGTATATATTTTAGAATAAAACTTTCAAACATTTAAGTGCTAAGAGAAACATTAATGGATGCAAAATTTATTATAAATATTTAGCCTACTAAATATTTATAATTTGCTGATACTACTTTATCTTTTGATCCTAACATACTCACTAGAAAATCATCTTTATCTATACAATCCAGATGAAAATTTTGCCAAAGAAATGAAACAAAGCTTAAACCACTAAAAATACAAAGTTATGTCAATTGAAAATTATTATTTTCTTCAAGTTGTTGATCATTTTAATCAACAAAGTATTTGGAAAACAAAATTCCCAACATTTTTGTAGAAACTGCAGGCCACATACTTGTGGCAGGGTCAAAGTGGTGAGCTGATGGACTATGAAGACGTTACATAGTGTCACAGCTACAGCAAAGTGCTGGGATAGGCATTGCCTTGGAAACTGGTTAGATGGTTATTATTTTAGTCAGGTATCAGCAGTTACAGATGAAAATTTATGAAAATGTTCTCTTTTTTGTTTTCCTCATAGTACCATGTGAAGACGTTTAGTGGTTCTAACAACAACTTAAAGTCTTTCCACAAAAATGAACTTCAAACCTTTTCGTACATCACTTGAAGTTATCTGAGGAGAAATGGGAATAAATGAACACTTTTGAGTTTACTAATAAAACCTTCGTCTTAAAATTACACAACAGTAAATGACTTCTAAAGGATAGTTTCAGCTCAAGCTTTGCACACAAGTAAAAACAATGTGTGATAATCAAACCACACCATTAACGTACTAAGTAGTCAAACTAAGGATTTTGCTTTAGAACCTGTATCTCAAACTAACTTAATACTAAGAACATTAAATGCCTTATTACAAAGGGGCACAGGTGCTGACACAAACTTTAAAAATATGGAGACTTGTGAATAAGTACAGGGTATCTAGTCCTTATTTTTATATTGCCTTTTAAAAAAACTAATTTGGGCCGGTTGTGGTGGCACACGCCTTTAATCCCAGCCCTTGGGAGGCAGAGGCAAGCGGATCTTTGTGAGTTCAAGGCCAGCATGGTCTACATAGTGAGTTCCAGGACAGCTGGGGCTATAAGGAGACCGTGTCTCAAAAAAAAATCTAATTTGTTCCAAAACCTTCTTTTAAAAGTAGTATTTTTCTTTCTTCCAAATAGAGATTTTACTTTTCTTTTTATGCACAACCACACACAAACATCACTTAATAACACTAACTATGTTGAAATGACCACTAAAAACT
>NW_008349073.1:3208145-3210789 GCF_000622305.1 Nannospalax galili | reverse complement strand
CTTTTTTTCCCTACAGATCAAAATTGAAGAATTTCCTAAGAGGTACTACGAAAAAGAAGGAAAAAATTTCAAACTTTTGTTTACTCCCCTTTGCCTGGAAGGGAAAGTAAATAGTAAAAGTTTATCACTCTAAATTCAATGTTTTTTTCTTCCTAAGTGCAGTATTTTATTTAACCACCATAGATTAATTTTACAATAATTATAGTGCCTTAAAATTTTTTCCTATAATTATCTCCTTCATAAATTCACTAATATATTTAACTTTCCTACAATGCATTAAAATCAATAGACTATGTCACTGAATCAAATTAAACCTGTGCAAAGTTAAACAGAAGATTTCTAGGTAAACATATGCCACAATAAACGTATGCATTTTACATTAAAAGGAAAGCACTGACCCTGTGTCATCTACCTATAACTGTACTGCATTGTCCTGTGAAAGTTCTGAAGTTAACTTTTGTCCCCAAGCCAATGGAATAAAGGTCACTGAAGAGGTGAATGTAATCTGCATCCCTCTTGCAGTTCCTACTGCTATATGATATATGAAAGCAAATGCGTGTTAAAATGGAACTAGCTATAAATTATGGTCAAATGATTTTTTTTTAGTTTGATGGGGGGAAAAAAGCAAAACTCTGTAACTGTTCCTCACCAGACAAGAGCCTTAGATCTTGTACTTCGGCCTTTGGTTTTGTTTCCTTCAGGTGAATTGGAAGCATTTGCCTTATGAGTTTTCTTATGGTGTTCAAGATAAGTCTTTTTGGCAAATGCCTTTCCACATTTATTACATCTGTGAAGAGAAAAGTTTTTTGTGACTTTTACTTCAATACCGACGTCAGCTACCTCATACTTTTTACTAGGAGAATTAGAAGTGCCATCATGTTTCGAATCGTTAGGTTTTGCTTCGTCTCTTGAAGGACCTCTTTTTGCCACTTTATTTAGAACAAAATCAATAGGCTTTTTTATAGCTCTGATCTCTAAGCTGGCTGTTATTTTCCCAAGATAGCGAGATGACTTTTTATGAACCACAGTTATATGTCGTATCACATCACGTTTCCGACGAGTTTCATAAGTGCAAAGAGGACACTTGTAGAATTTAACATAAATGTTATTTCCATCTGTGTGCAACTCAATGTGTTTAGTCAAGTTCTGTTTGGAAGTAAACTGACGTTTACAAAGTTTACAGTAAAGTTGCTTAAAGTCAAAGCCAGCTGAAAGTTTTGGTTTCCTGGGTTTTTGCTGGCCACCTGCAGCTGACGGACTAGTTGATTTAGGGCTTTCAGAGTCCTGTTTAACTTTATTTTTCTGTGCTGCCGGTGTGTTCTTTTTTTCATTTGAATGATTTGTTCCCTTTAATTCATTCTGTGGAGAATGGGTAATGGAAGGGGGTGAAGATTCTACTGAATCTGCTGGTTCAACTATAACTTTTATGTCTGAACTGTTGGCAGTATTATTAGGGCCTTTCTCTCTTTTAGAGTTTGTTCCAGAAAGAGTTATCTTGTGGACAATTTGCATATGTCTTTTAAGCATTATTTGTGAACTATATTTCCTCTTGCAAAGAAGGCATTTGCATGCAGTTAAATTGTATTCAGCCTTTGAAGACGACTTTTGTTTTCGAGTCTTAAAAGATTTTTTAGGAGAAACAGAATCCAGGAACAAAGGTTGCCCAGGCTTTGTTGCTATATCAGGAGTAATTGAATCCCTCCTTAGTCCTCTATGAACTTCATCAAAATGCCTCCTTACATTCGCTTTTGTAGCAAATGATTTACAACAAACTGGACAACTCCTACTTAATGAAACTAGAACATTCTTACTGTGCCCTTTAGAGGACTGGTTTGTAGTCTTCCGTGTTTCAATATACTTTTTCAGTTCTTCCATCTTTTTCTTGTGTACTTTTCGAATGTGACGACGAACACCTCGTCTAGAATTGAACTCTTTTCGACAAAGACAGCATATCAATTGGTGACCAAAATCAGAACTGTCAGACGTTTCTGAGTCAGCCTGTGGTTCCTGAGGCTGTTCGTCAGTTGCAGTAGGTACAAGTTCCTCTGCGACAACCTCTACGGGAGGAGTTTCCACAGTTTCCACCTCTGCATCTGTATCTGGGACTGTTTTGGGCTGTTCTGTATTAGTTTCCTGTATTTGAACTTCAGTTTGTTCAGGAGTACTGCTTGACTCTGTGACTTCAGTAGGATTATCAGTCCTTGAAATATATTGAAATACTGCATTCTGATTAGTTTCTATGGGCTCTAGCTTAATAATATATTCTCTCTTGTCTACTCTTGGATATATGGCTTCTAGGAGATCATTTATGGCTTGGCTTTGTTTATCATTTACATCAGGAAGGTCTGTTAAGAAAAAAAACAACATTTTAATCTGAAATTAGCCTGCTCTAAAATTTTTAAATATATTACAAAACTCACTGCATTCTGATTAGTTTCTATGGGCTCTAGCTTAATAATATATTCTCTCTTGTCTACTCTTGGATATATGGCTTCTAGGAGATCATTTATGGCTTGGCTTTGTTTATCATTTACATCAGGAAGGTCTGTTAAGAAAAAAAACAACATTTTAATCTGAAATTAGCCTGCTCTAAAATTTTTAAATATATTACAAAACTCTATCTTTTATTACAAATTGTATCAAT
>NW_008349073.1:3200666-3208098 GCF_000622305.1 Nannospalax galili | reverse complement strand
TTCAATATTTTATGAGCATAAAACCTAGTATTAGCCAAACTAAAACTTTGTTTTAATTTATCATCATGGTTTACAAATACTAGGAAGGCATAATCTAAAAAGCTATTTCTGCTTCTAAGTGCCCTTATTATAAGATACATAAGTACACTGATTGTCTTAAATGATAAAAGTACTATTTCTTTAGTCTAAAAAAAATTTTAGAGTACCAAAGCCAACTCAAGTACTTATGACCCAAAATGGATAAAATATGAAAAATGTTACTATAAATGCTTTAATAAAATATGACAGTATTCTTGTTAATGGAAGTCTTAATAAACAAGGTAGCCTAATTGTATCAGGACATTTGAATATCTTACAGAAATAAGACATGTTTGCAAGCCAACGTGATTGAATTCAGGTACAAGACCCAGTCCTATTACATAATTTTCTCAACATGAAGAAAAATTTACTGAAAAAAATGGCTAAAAATTATATATTTATTCTGAAAATACAGCTAGTTGTATTTATTTGTACAATAGCAACTTCCTCTCTAGGCTATCAGTCTACTGCAACAAAGTTAACTAACATTAGTTATGTTTCCAAATACAATTCTAAAATCTAGTTACAAATAAATCACCAAATCACTGTAGTTCTTTTAATATACTTCTCTTTCCTTTTTCCCATTTTTCATGTGTGTATGCACTGCATGTATGCATGTGTGGGTGCATGTGTGTGGGAACATGCATGTGGAGGCCCAAGATTGATGCTATAAGTGTTCTCCATCGCTCTTCCACCTTATTCATTACAGGGTGGTCTCTCAATTAAACCCAGAGTCCACCAATAATCTTGCTAACCCAGCTTGCTCTGGGGATCCCATCTCAGTCTTCTGAGGCTGGATTTACAGGTGGGCTACCATGTACCATGTATGTGTGTGGTTTCTGGGAATCTGAACTGTGAGCCTCATGCTTTCATGGCAAGTGCTTTAACCACTAAGCAATCTCCTCAGCCCCTTTTTATTTTTTTTTAATAATAAAGTAGTATGGTAATATTTTTTGAAGTATTTATAGAACTTTCAAGAAGACTACACAATAATCTGGCAAATTCACTTATCAGTTTTACTATGTAAGTAACCTCTACAACCTAAATATAATGAAACATACCAAGAAATAAAATACCATTTTAATTAAAATGTTAGATTCTGAATCTAATTTCTATAAACTACCTTTTGATAGCTCAATAATGAAAAGTTCAGTAAGATAAAATATAAGCACATGGACTGTCCTAAATTAAAATGTTTCAACTTACTTTTTAGTCTCAAAATTTTAGATTGGCAAAACAAACTCATAGTTCTTATAACCCGGGACGGATAAAATACCATGAAGAATGCTACCATATAAATGATTTTTCATAAAACACAACCATAGCCTTAGACAATGTAAAAATGTAAAAATGTCTAGACAATTACAGAATATTTGTTTCACCTGCACTGTATAACACACTAAGATAGATAGCTTGATAATAATTAAAGCAATACTTTGGTATTTGGTATTTGCATTATAATTCTGTACCAAAAAAGTGAAGGTGGAAAATGTCTAAGATCCACAATGCAGCTATTGGTATCAGGCTGACAAAACAAGTGCTACACTTTGAAAGTCCACAAAATTTAAATCCCTGAACAAAAAATAATGACCTACTATTAATACGTTTTAAAGAATTTACAGTAATCTTTAAAACAAGAAAACTGTAACACTATACATATTGCTCATTTATTCATACAAAAATATACTTAATTCAAAAAACATCTGGTTCTATAAAAACTTTATTAGAGGGCTGAAGAGATGGCTCAGCAGTAAAGAACACTGTTCTTGCAGAAGACCTGGGTTTGAATCCCAGGACCCACATGGCAGGTAACAACTGTCCATAACTGCAGTCCCCAGGGATCCGACAGCCTCTTCTGTCCTCCACGGGCATTGTACAACATGGGTGCACTTACCTCCATGTAGGCAATACACTCATATACATAAAATAAAAATAAATAAAATATTTAAAAAAATTTTTTAAACTTCATTAGTGTGCTACTTACCTTCATCACAATAATTAATAATTTCAAGTTAGTCTGTAACACAATCTAATTCTTTTTTTTTAATTTTGTGCGTAAGAGTGTATTGTATGTACACAATCTAATTCTTATAAAGTGACATCTAAAGAAATTTCACTGAGAACAAAGCTGATCTTCAAATGAAGATCCAGAAGATACTAGAAAGATTAATGAATACTTTAAGACTCTCTACCCAAGAAATCAACTAATCTACTCATTCTTTAATGTTTCCTGGAAGCAATCTTAGTTAACAATCTAAGTAATCAATCAATCACATTTAGCAACAAATTGTTAAAGTAAAAGAAAAATACCTTGAAATTGCTCCCTTCAAGATAGCATTAATATTATAACTTAAAAATATCAATTAAAGTATATGGTCCATACAAATATTCAAAAATAATACCCAATATTTTAATATAAATAATTATACTCATAGATTTGACCTCATAGATTATCTAGAAAAAACTATTTTATAAAGGTACATATCCAGGCTGGGCATGGTGGCATGCACCTCTAACCCCAGCACTCGAGAGGCAGAGGCAGGTAGATATCTGTAAATTCAAGGCCAGCCTAATCCACATAGTGAGTTCCAGGCCAGCCAGGGCCACACAGTGAGATCCTGTCTCAAAAACAATAGTAAAAATACCTACCTAAGAAACTGACTATAGCATTGAGTCAAGAATTTTATTTTATTCTCCATTATAAAATCATGTTTAAGTAGGTTATCAATACCATTTTAATACAAACACATAGCTGCAGTACAAGAATATTTAACTGTGAAATGAATAACAATATATAAATAAAACTTACTGTCATCCATCTGAAGACTTGGTGGGCAGTAAAATTTCTTATGGGTAATTAAATTTGGTAATCCTCTAAAGAGACTACGGCATAATTTACATTCAAAAATAGTGTCCACATCTTTTAATAAAATATGTTTAAGTTGTTTGGTTCCTGGAGGGAACAAAAAAGGAAAAACAATATAAAAGTTAACTTTGGCACTGAGTTTTAAATTAGGTAACTGTTGATAACCCCAAAGTATAGTTACTCTGAAAACAAAATAAAGACACTGCCAATTTCTACCACAGAATGTTTAGAACTAAGTAATAAACTAAGTTCTAAGCAAATCCTACTATGATTTGGCAATTTAAGACACCTAAAACTGATGTCCTTTTTCTGCTTCAGTAGCTAATCAATTCTTGGGCTATCCTAAGGCAGTGGTTCTGACAGCTGACTAGTCGTCACAATGAGCTAGGGAAGATGACCCTTCCTTAGAGAGTCTGACTGAGGACTGGAATGGGGCAAGAAAATGTTTCCCATCATTCTTATAAACTTTTTGCTGTTTTTTTTTTCAGGTTTTTTCTGTATCTGGAAGTGAAATAAAGTTTTAAAATACATTTTCCCAATTCATTAGAAGTGAAAACTCTATCATAGGACTACCTATGACCTATCATGCTTTTCTTAATTCAGTTGACATTACTTCAGGCTCTGGGCCAACATGGAACCATGGTCATTTAGTGCTATAGCAGAAAATCTTTATCCCAACCAAGAGATAAGTTTGAATTCTACATATGCCTCTTCATAGCAACATCAATTTATCTGAGCCTTTCTCCATCAGAACTCTCATTTCAATTCCAATTATTTATAAATATAATTACTACAGATGAGTATGTCTTATACCTGAGATTATAAACCTTCAAAGCATCCAAGATCAAGCCTACCTTATTTATAACTACAAGGTGTTAAGTTATAAAAATAGCATTTTTTGAAGAACGGCTACTATCTATAGAGGGAGAATCTAAGCACTATGGTGTAAGATCAAAAGATACAGAAAAATAAATAGCAAAATTCATCAAATCTTTAAAACATCCACAAGGAGTAAAACACAAACGGAGGCTTTTTGTTGTTACTTCCTACATGTCTTTGCTACAGTAACTTACTAATAATTTAGTACCTTCAATTTCCTCAAATGAAAAGGTTAATAATACTGACTTAATTTTATTACTTAATATTGACATAGTTCCATGAATAATACCCGTAAGACCACCTAGCTACAAAATGTTTTGACATTTAACAAGCATTTGACTATTAAGCTCTGGTATTACTAAAGAGTATAAATGATCTTAAGTAGCATAATTAATAGTGTAGGGTCTGAAAAAGTTAATTGTTTCTGATCCAATCTTTAACAATATATTTAACTTTTAAGGTATATTTTTATCATTATATTTTTAAAATAGCTCAGACCTCAAAATTCTATTGCAAAATATTGTTTACCAGATTATCAGAACGTCGCTAAATGTTTAGAGATCTGATCTGATCTAGTTATATTACCTTACAGAGGTATATAATCTCTGCACTTTGGTTTATCCATCTTTTATCATAGAACAAACCAAACCAAAACTAATCATTTCACATTACAAAACAGCTTTACGATAGACAGCTAATATATCTAGTTCGTAGCTAGCCACAAAGTGATTAACGAACTGTGAGAGATAAACCAAGGACTAAAATACTCTGGTTCACAGACTTAGTCTGTTGACTCCCCATCGGGGAATCAAACCCAGGTCTCCTGCGTGACAGGCGGGGCTACTCACCACTATACTAAAGAGGAGCAGACCCCAATCTTATTTAAAGGGATGTTGGCGACTGATTGCTGCTAGATGAGGAAAAGCTGATCTTCCTAAAACAAGGGACTACCGATAGGATGACTACACTCAGCAGATGGATTTGCACTGGGGAACGGCTGGGGGCACTGACAACACAGTGGACACAGTGGACAGTAACAGGGATGACAGAGTATATGGGCTCCAGTTCGGGTGGGGTGGCTGTGGGATGGTGCCATTTGGGATGCAGGTATAAAAATGAGTAAGATTGTTTGGCATGTTCTGTATGAAATATACACACAAAAAAATAATAAAATTTTTAAAATAAGTTATATTTGAGGAAGAAGCATAAAAATTTGCTTAATGTTAATTAATAGCTATGAAAAACATTACCATTGAAATCTACCTGATGAATTTATATCCATGTACAGGTGCCAAGGATCTCAGAAAGTAACTATGACTAGTAATAATCAGATACATAGAAATTAGAGACACATGTGCATGACATCTAAGTGTTAGTTGCATTAAAAATGAGTTTTTCTGTATGAAACAGTGTATTTTAAAATGGAGATCTTTTTTAAAGATTAAAATCTCAGGACTGGAGAGGTGGCTCAGCGGTTAAGAACACTGACTGCTCTTGCAGAGGACCCAGGTTCGATTCCCAGCACCCACATATCGGGTACCAACCATCCTTAACTCCAGTTCCAGGGGAATCCGAAGTCCTCTTCTGACCTCTGGGTCACTGCACGACATGGGTGATCTTATGTCTTACAGGGTTTATACTGAGTACAAGAATGTATAACTGTATTAATTCAACACTGTAAACCTAAAAATTACAGCCAATTTTAAAAGAGATGTGCATCTTTGCTCTAGAAACTTATTGACTATGTCAATGCTGTTGTAATGAAATGCTTCTACTAATTATGTGGTTATTAAATAAATATTTTAAAAAATACTCTGGTTAAGCCTCTCTAATTGATCTACATCTAATTTTCATAAAGTGCAGCTAAGTATAGTACTAGTGGGAAGAAAAATGAGAACTTTGCATGCTGATTCTAAATTAAAAATTCACTCACTATACTCAAACTAGAGATTCAATTCTGGCCTTTTAAAATAGTCCAACAAGCCTACTGTGGTGGCGCACACCTTTTAATCCCAGTGCTGAGAGGCAGAGGAAGGTCAATCTCTGTGAGTTCAAGGACAGCCTGGTCTATATAGTGAATTTCAGGTCAGCTGGAGCTACAGGGAGACCTGTCTCAAAAAGACCAAAATAAAATAAAAAATAATAAAATAAAATAAAATAAAATAGTCCCAACGATTGAAGGGGGAAAAAATTGAACAGAAACAATGAAATCTATTTAACTCAAACATTCAACTAAAAGGGTTAAAGAGATATCTCTGCTCTTAAGAATGTTAAGAGTGCATACTGCTCTTGCAGAGGACCAGAGTTTGGTTCCCAGCACCCACAATGAGGGGATGCACAACTATGTGTAACTCCAGCCCAAGGGACTGTTGGCCTCCAAGGGTACCTGTACTAAGGTAGATGCACATAACCATATATATACACATACACATACATATGCACATACACATCATTAAAAATAATAAAAGGAATTAGAGATGGCTCAGGGTTAAGAGTGTACCACTCTTGCAAAGGACCCAAGTTCAAGTCCTAGCACCCACACTGCACTGCTCACAAATACCTATAACTCTAGCTCCAGGGCATCTGACACCTCTGGCCTCTGGGGTGATGGGAACTCATATACATATACCTACACACATACATACATACACATTAATTAAAAATAGTAAATGGAGCTGGAGAGATAACTCGGCACTTAAAGAGTATGTAGTGATCTTCCAGAGAACCCAAATTCATTTCCCAGCACCAATGGTCAAATAGTTCACAACCAACCACCTGTAACTCTACCTCCGGGGTATTCAACAACATTTTTCTGGCCTCTGCAGGCAATTGTATACATATATACATACCCACACATAGACATACACACACACATTTAAAAATAACTTTAAGGTTGGGTGTGGTGCTGCACATCTTTAGTCTCAGAACTCTGAAAGCAGGGGCAGGCAGATCTCTGTTGAGTTCATGGCCAGTCTGGTCTACATAGCACATTCTGGGCTGGCTGGGGCTACAGGGAGACCTTGTCTCAAGAAAGGACCAAGAATAGTTATGATGATGATAATAATTATTATTATTATTTTAAAACATCTTTAAAAAATAATAATAATAAATTGTTTTGGTCTTTTTGGTCTCCTGCAGCTCCAGCTGGCCTAGAACTCACTATGCAGATCAAGATGACCGTGATCTCACAGAGTGAGATCTTACTGAGTGCTGGGATTAAAGGCATGCACTACCATGCCTGGTTCAAATTTTTTTTTTAATTTAAATTTAACTGAAGATTTAAGGAAGAACATAGTAGCATATTTAAAGCATACCCAATTAATAAACATGAAGTTATACATTAATAAAAACAGTGAAGTGTAAAAACATGAGACTATATGCTTAAATTGGGCATATTCATCTTCAAGGGTCTATCAATCATAGAAAAAGAAAAGCATTCTTTCTTAATTAATCCTACTTAAGTAGTTCTATTCATAGGGTTCATGGGGATTTACTTATTCCCAAGAGACATACAAAAACAAGCATCTGCCTTTGACAGATGCGCACCCATACATATATACACACACACACACACACACACACACACACACACACACACACACACACACA
>NW_008349073.1:3189173-3200294 GCF_000622305.1 Nannospalax galili | reverse complement strand
ATTGTTTTGGTCTTTTTGGTCTCCTGCAGCTCCAGCTGGCCTAGAACTCACTATGCAGATCAAGATGACCGTGATCTCACAGAGTGAGATCTTACTGAGTGCTGGGATTAAAGGCATGCACTACCATGCCTGGTTCAATTTTTTTTTTTAATTTAAATTTAACTGAAGATTTAAGGAAGAACATAGTAGCATATTTAAAGCATACCCAATTAATAAACATGAAGTTATACATTAATAAAAACAGTGAAGTGTAAAAACATGAGACTATATGCTTAAATTGGGCATATTCATCTTCAAGGGTCTATCAATCATAGAAAAAGAAAAGCATTCTTTCTTAATTAATCCTACTTAAGTAGTTCTATTCATAGGGTTCATGGGGATTTACTTATTCCCAAGAGACATACAAAAACAAGCATCTGCCTTTGACAGATGCACACCCATACATATACACACACACACACACACACACACACACTCGCCCCAGATTACTGCTGACTCGGGCACATGGATTTCTTTCCATCTCCTGCTCTTATTTCGTGGACCTTCACCTAGGCTGTTCTTACTAGCACTTTCTGCCTTCCCTAGTCTGGATCACTTCTAATACCTTCAAACCCCATGTCAGATGTCACTTCCACCAGGAAGCCTTCTCTGACCTTTCCTGTTTGCTGTTAAGAATCCATCACCTGCGTGCCCAACACACCCTATTATCTATCCCAGCTTACACTACCATCTTGCATTTAGTTACTTTTCTATTAATCCATTTATAAGATAACTAAGGGGAAAAAAAAAAGAACATTCTTTATGCTCACCACTGTATTCCTAGACCTCGACATAGTGCCAAATGACATCTGTTAAATTATACACTAGACAACTCTCTATATGTTTAAGAATACCTTCTTTTGTATTCTATGTGAAGTTGACTTGGTAATCTAAAAGGAGCCCTTAAATGTTTTCTAATTCTACTTACAAGAAATTCACAAACGAAAAGATAAGACGTAGGCTGGGGAGCTGACTCAGCAGTTAAGAGCACTAGCTGTTCTTACAGAGGACCCAGGTTTGAATCCCAGCACCCACATGGTGGCTAACAACTGTTCATAACTCCAGTTCCAGGGAATCCAATGTCCTCTTCTGACCTCCGCAGGCATTGCACGACACAGTACACTTACATACATGCAGGCAATATACTCATACACATAAAATAAAAATAATAAATAAAATATTTTTTAAGAAAAGATGTGTCTCACTACACAGACATTAAAAGGTTTTCCTTAGTTTCAGTCACCATTTAAGATGTTAAATTCCCTCCTTAAGAATACAACATATTACTCGAAATCAGATACCATTTTTCTGACTATTTGTCACAGAAAGACATAGTCTCTGTCATCCTAAAATTCCTTCTCATAGACATGGTTCTCTGGATAGCAACACGAAATCCTTCCACTCTTGATCCTGAGAAACAGAGAGCCTTGCTAATTTCTCCAAACTATTCCTTCTCTTCGATTGCTCTCTTTCTTGCCTTCGCTTCTTAAATTACCTCAGCAGTCACTACTTGCTGTTTAATAAATCCTGAACCAGAATCTTTAAAATACCAACCCTCCAAAGGATAAGGTTTTCTTACAATGGAACACAGACATATACCACAAAAAATTTTTAAGTACAATAAAATTACTTTCAGGTTGTGCCTGCTTGAATCTTCAGTCTACCCTAACGAATACTTGATCGAGCATCTACTAAATATCAGATACAGTGGTATTCAATTCACTGGAAATATGAAAGAAGGATATGGTCTGTGATCCTGAGAACTTCAGGCATATAAATACCTTTTCTCTAAAGAACATAATCCCTGAAGATATGTTAAAGATGAATACCAAGTATAATAAATTAAAAAACTCAGTATTTTTCTTATTCAACCAAAAATTATCTATAGAATTTCCTATAATTGCTAGGTAACAATCAGAAAAATTCCATCACCAAGACCTGGAGAGATGGCTCAGCAGTTAAGAGCACCTGATGCTCTTCCAAAGGACCAAGGTTCAGTTCCTGGAACCCACAGCAGGCAACTCACAACTGCCTCTCCAATTCCAGGGGATCTGACACCCTCTTTTGTCCTCTGTAGGCACTGATGTGTACACATACACACACACATACACACACACACAAGCACACGCACGCACACGCACATGTGCACACAGTATTTTTGTAAACAAAAAAATTAAGAAAAATTCCATCACAGAATAGAACATTCTCTACTTCCATCCTAAGCTTGTCAAGAATTAAAACTATAGCATCACAATTCATTCATGGCTTATACTAACTGCAATTAAAATTGCTTTAATCAGAAAAGGTTTCTAAGTGATAAAACCTAGGAAGACAACCACAACATGAACCATTACACAAATTTAGTTCTTATTTTTCACTAACATACTATGAAAATTAACAATTTATTCTTTCCTAAGAGTTAAAGAAAAAGGATGAAGTTCCTTGCATATAGTAGTATATTCATTATAAAGAGCCCTTTCTCTATAATGTCATATATTATTTCTTTCTATAATCTAATATAATGTAAGGATTTAAGAAGATGTTAACTTCATATAAGAGACTAGTTTTGAATACTGGACACCTTCCCCCATTTTTCTTTTTCTAACCTTGGGGCATTCGACAGCTTCTGTGCCTGTATAAGATGACTAAGAAACTAACAAAGATGATGAATCTCAATTCTATCAATTTAATAAATGCCCATAAGATATTCAGTACATATCTATCAGCATTACAGGTTTTTTTTCTTCAAATTTTTGTTTTGGAGAGAGAAGTCAAAGAGAAAGAAAGATAAACTAAAAGTGTTAACAGAAGGAGGGAAGTTTGAAGACACCAAGTCAAAGATGAGATCCTAGAAGTATTCACACCGGGGGGGGGGGAAGACCCCACATAAAGAAAGGACACAGTCAAGGTAGTACCAGAAGCCAGGACTTGGGAGCAAATGGCAAGTTTCAAATCAGCTAACCAACAGGGCTCAAGGGTGAAAAATCTAGAGCTACAAAACCGGCAGCCTTTGATAAATATGACACACATTTATCTCTACAGTAACACCAAGAACCAAAGCTACCATCCATAAAGCAAAGTTCCACTAGAATATATAGACTGTTGCCATTTCTACTGGGAAGAAAATGAAGGATATATGTTTATGCATGTATAAAAGATCTGTGAAAGAAGACACAGCCATGTAGCCATAGTTACTTGTGCAAAAGGGTAGTGGGGGATTTACTTTTTGGTATACCTTGTTATATCCACAGGCACCTATCATTAATTCCAAATGAAAAATTATCAATGTATGAATCAAGCATCCAGAAATAAACAGATACCAGAGGTAAGAATGGAGTATGTAATTTAATGCCAAGAAAATATTGCAAAGTAAAAGCTGAAACAAGACAATGAGAATGAATTAAAACTGGTCAAGCAGTCAGTATAGCACGCAAGGGATTGGGAAACCTCAAAAGTGAGTCAACTGCTTCCTCAAGCTTGGGTAGGAATTAATATCAGCTCATGATAGCCCAGTGTAGGCAGAAGGAGGTAAGAAACTCAAGGAAAGATGACACAGTGGTTGAAGACAGCTATCTGAGCTTAAAGATGAAGGCATATAGACAACATTATTATTAATCCAATTGAACTTAGCCTCTGTAGCTGAATAAGCAAAAGCAAGGACTTCAGAGTTCTATTGTTAAGTATCTATCAAAATTACAGCACTATCAGGATAGTGTCTTCAATACAAAGTATGTGACCTAGTTAAAATGGAAAGAGCCTAGAAAGACATGAGTCACTGAGGGTGTGCTTATAGGAAGACTGGGTCAGGAAGGAACTGACAGTCTCGGTGTTAGAATGGATCTTAAATGTGATCCATTCTCCTAAGGTTTTGGTTAGCTTTAAATATCTTTGTATTAAAAAAAGCTACTTCAGTAGTTTAGATTAGTAATATACGTAAGACATTACTGTCTTGAGAAAATTAAAAATTTAAGTTAGAAGTCAAAACACTGAAATAAAACAATTCTCTTTCATTCCAAAATTAGTTTCTCTGCACAACTCTGCACTTTTCTAAATCACCTCTACTTTATAATATTTTCAGAATCTTCCTATATTCTCAAGACTAATGTACAGGGGATATTTTTCAAAGAACACATCTCAAAGGAGAAACAAATAGTGGAATGAAAGCAATTCTGATGAGCCATGCCACTGCCTCTGTTCTTTTTGTTCTTTAGTTTGGATAGTAAAGAACTGGCAAACACAGAAAATCCGTATGACCACAATGCAGTAAGAATATAACTAATTTCATCTTTTAATATTTTCCTTCCAAAATTTGAAAGATACAGACTTTGCATATATAACCTTATAACAAAGCCATTTTTACAAGACAAAGCATTTATGAATTAATCAATTCTAACTTAATAGAACACTACAATAAACAGTATCCTAAATAACCTTATAAACGCTTAAATTATGAATTTAAAAAAAAAGAAATATTACAAACTTGGGAAAAGCATTATTCTCATTTCCATGAGAAAAAACAAAAAACTTTTATATCTAGTAAAGTCACCAAAGCAAACAGTAATGAACTATTTCATTTGTCTGTGATACCAGAAATATAAATATTATACCTAACAAGTAAACCTTTACTTTAATTCTATGCATTATAGCAGATCTTCATTCAGATTATTTCTGTTAACCATGGGAAGTTATCAAGAATAAAAACAAAACAATAAATATTCAAAATCAAGAAGCCTACCCAACATATGGATAGGCACATGATAACCACAAATATTTACTGTATTCATACATAAAACCAGTGTCTAAGAAATGGTTCTTGAAGAATCAGAAGAAAAATCTTAATTTAAATGATAATCTACTTTTTTCATCCTAAAGTAAAGCATATTTTTGTTTTTCACCTTCACAATTTTAAAACAAGGACTTCAAAAAAGCTTCATCCAGTTATAAATAAATCATTTTTTCCTATGAACCTTGAAATTTTTTTCATGAAGAGATGGTAAGCTTTACGATAATGACAGATCCTACTTTAAGTGTTCATTAATTAGATGTTCCTCAATTGTATTTATCTGCTTATTCACATTTGACTGAATAGTAATGTTAGAAAATAAATCTATGCAAAGTATGTAAGGGAATTATAAGACTCATAGCAACCTGTGACCTCTCTAACAATTCTTAGTTGCTTATATGTAATGAGTAACACCAATTTTAAAGCACTGAATAGCAACTGCATAAATATATCACATAGTCAATTTTTATAATGAGAAATAAATATCAGGGCTAGAGTCTGCTTTTTCTATCCTGTGCTCTACTGAAGATACTGAAAACTCCCAAGTTTTGCAGGCAGCAAATCATCAAAATAAAAGTGGTAAGAAAATTAATCTAGACTAAATGGCATCACACATATTTTAAGGAAAGTTTATGCCATAGCTAAGAAAGACCCAGAATAATTGACTGTGAGTGACAAATAGCACTTCACCTGCAAATATACCACACATTTCTTTAAACTATAGTTAAAAATTTTTCTTAGTCTTTGGTCCAGCCAGGAGTGGTGGCACACACCTTTGATCCCAGCACTTGGGAGGCAGAGGCAGGCAGATCTCTGTGAGTCTGAGGCCAGTCTGGTTGACATAGTGCATTCCAGACCAGCCTATGGCTACAAGAAGACCCTGTCTCAAAAAGACCAAAAAAAAATTTAATATTCAGTATATTGTACTGAAAAAGAATTTCTAGATCAAGTCAATATTTATTCATTTTTCTCAAAAAAAAGTATTCAACAAAACAATACACAGATATTAATTTTTTAAATCTAAGCCCTTTTAGATAGTTTTTAACTATTGTCTGATGATTGAAAAATACATCCTAAAATATTCATACCTGATCGAAAGCACTCAATTATTTGTTGAATGCCAGATTTGGATGTCTGCAGTGGTTGCTGTAACAAAGGAGGATCTCCAGGCTCCAGGATAAAAACTACATGGAAAACAAACACACATCCCAAACCCCACCAAAAAAGGGTTAATCATTTACTATTGAAGTAAAACAATAGTTTACTATAATTGCATCAATGATGATAATATTTGCATATATTCATATATGTAAAATTCATCATCATCTTTATAAGACAAAATGAAACAATGGAGGAAACAAATAATTATTAATATTAAAAGCTAACTTAAGGTTAGTCATTAGGTTTAACTGCGAAGACCTTACTGTTTTGGCTTCATTTAGTACGCATTATATTGCTTCTGTATTCCCCCTAAAGAAGAACTACTACATTTAACAAAAACTCTAAGGTAATGGTGTTTTAGCCATATCCAATAAACCATTTCTAAAGCCTTAAAATAATTTGATAAAGCTCTCTGGACAACTATGAGAGCTAAAAAAGAAAACAGACAAGTATACAATTACAGGTATACAAGAATTTTCATTTAAGCACTCTGGAAAATGTTTTGGTCAGCTAATGCCATCATAAGGCACAGACCATCCTCCTACTTCCATCCTCCAGGCTACTTCAATGTGTGTTACTATTGCTTTAGATCTGGATGGCAAGTAGATTTTGATGAAAAGGCTGCAGGCTGCTATATGATTCTCCTTTATTCTTCAAGTCAAGTGCTCAGTGTATACACAGGAAGAACCAGGTCTCACGACTCAGTTATTTCACCAAGAAAAATTCTCCTTATCTTAAGAGATACTTCAGGTGTATTTTAAACAAGTTTAAAACATACACATATACAACTTACCCACTTTGAGAACATCTAATACTGGCAATAACTGCAGTGATAAGGAATACAAACCCCAGATACACACCCCCTGCATTTGAATTGTTTGGCTATTTACTGAGTTGTAGCTAGCACAAATTAAACTCTTGGGTCTCTTTTTTTCTCCTCAGATTTTGTGAGGATTAAGTGAGCTAATGAAGAAGCCTCTTAAACTGAGCCTGGGATGTAGCAAGTGCTCAATAAGCATTCTAGCAGCAAAAGCATTACCATGTACTAATCAGCCGCTTTCGTGACACCAGAACTGATTTAAGTATTTTATTATTTTTATTTTATGTATATGCGTATATTGCCTGCATGTAGGTAAGTGCACCCATGTCGTACAGTACCCACGGAGGACAGAAGAGGCTGTTGGATCCCCTGGAACTGGAGTTACAGAGAGTTCTTAGCTGTCATGTGGATGCTGGAATTCGAACCCGGGTCTTCTGAAAGAACAGCCAGTGTTCTTGACCACTGAGCCAACTCTCCAGCCCTAAAACTGACTCTTTTTATGAAATTTAAGTCAAATTCAACCTTTAGAGAAACAGCAGCAGAGGTTTATAAGCAAACTGATAATGCCAACTGAATTAGGACTCTGTTCAGTACTGCACATGATAGCAACTAACAACTATGAAGCGTAATTTGCCACAAAGAGGGACTGAATATCTGTCAAGAACTCAGGCCTGGGTCTGAAAGTGGCAAGAACTGGAGAATCAGAGAATAGAAGAAAAAAAGGATAGAAAGGGGTAAGAGAGAGAGATAGGGACAAACACTTTGCCTCAGAATTCCTCATTTAGGCATATCCTCCAGAAAATGTTCTGTAATATACCAACTTCCACATGACAATACCTACCTTTAAAGCTAGAGCAAAGTTTCTTATCCATCACCCTCAGGATACTGCTACCACTAGAACACACACACATCTCCTGAGACAACATTCAAAATAAGCCCAAGGTTAACTTGGCTCTGTATGGATTCAATATACATTCACTTAGAATACACATCTGTGTAGTTTCCACTATTAAAATATCTTTCCTCATTTGAAAAATACATAATTTTCTAAAATCCTTCTCAAGATCAGAAGATCCAAGCCATCCAGTTTACAACCAGTTTAAAAAAATTATCTCCCTCCAACCAGCAACACCTAAACCCTCAGAATATCTTACTTAACACTCTTCCAAGAACACATATCCATTTTATGAGTCTCTCCTGCCTTAAAAGAAGCTCCTCAAAGATCTTTCTAATTATGTCTGGAATTTGATTACAAAAAACAGGCGGGGGGGGGGGGGGTTGCTCAGCGGTTAAGAGCACTGGCTGAGGACCCAGTTCAATTCCCAGCACCCAAATGGCAGCTAACAACCATCCGTAACTCCAGTTCCAGGGGAATCCAACACCCTCTTCTGACCTCCACGGGCACTGCACACCGGTGCACTTACATGTGCAGGCAATACATTCATAAGCATTAAATAAAAATAATAATAATAATAATAATAATAATAATAAACCAGAGGTTGGATGAGTAGTTGGAGAGCAGAGAGGGGAACTGTGGGGAAAGGAGAGATATAACCTAAAAGAGATTTTCCACGTATTGATAACTGATGGCGTTGAATGATGGTAACATGGGTTTCCTTATACAATTCTATTTTGAAGTTCTATTTTGAAAAAAAAATCTTGCCGGGCATGGTGGCACACACCTTTAATCCCAGCACTCGGGAGGCAGAGGCAGGCAGACCTCTGTGAGTTCAAGGCCAGCCTGATCTACATAGTGAATTCCAGGACAGCTGGGGCTACCGGGAGACCCTGTCTCAAAAAGACCAAAAGAGAAAAAAAAAAAATCTTAAAACATAAGAAAATGTATACATTGACTGGCTTATATTATCAACCCTCATTATAAACTGACTCATTGCAGCAAGACATAATGGTCTCCTCAGGAACATTCTCATCTGAGGACTCACCCACTGTTCATAATCCACATGAGGACAGACCACTCAGAAAAGCCCATTAAAGAATTTCTCAAAGATGTCATCTTTCTCCCTGCATCTGAGGACATCCTCCTAATCAATATCATGCCACACTATATTATACTTCTTGCAGTCCTAGAAACAACCTCCTCCTCAGCATATACCTTCCCCAAAATAATGACAATGAACTACCCATCAGTTAGCAAATGTCTAGCTTTCCATTGAATTAAATATTCCAAAATATTTAATGCTACCTAAGTAAATAAGCAGTAACTTTCAATTTTAAATGTAATTTACCTGCTCTCTTGTTAACAAAAAAGAAAAAAATCCAATATACATTACAAAGTTAAATTCTAGAAAGCACCCTTTTAAAGCTATTAAAAGTCTCAAAAACTTAATTTACCAACATGTGCCAAGTAAAACATGCTCATAAATTACTTTATTTGTATCTATCTCTTTCTACTCAAAAACTGTATGAAGAAAACACTTTTTCCCCATTTAATATTTCTATTGCCATGGGGAATGCCTAACAGATGTTCAATAATAATTTGTTAAAGATGGGTTGGAAAGATGGTTCAGCAGTTAGGAATGTGTACTGCTCTTGTAGAAGACCTGAATTCCATTCCTGATACCCACATCAGGTGGCTCCTAACCACCTGTGTAACACCAGTTCCAGGGGCTCTGACACCCTCTTCTGACCTCAGAGTCATCTGTACTCACATGCACATACCCACACAGAGATGCATACATACACACATAATCAAAAATAAAACCTTTTTTTAATGTCTTTTGACAGGGTCTGAACTCACTATGTATAACAGGCTGGACTCGATCTCAGAGAGATCAGCCTGCCTCTGTCTGCCAAGTGCTGGGATTAAAGGCATGTACCACCACACCTGGTAAAAATAAAATTTGTTAAAGAAATGAATAAGCAAAGTAGTGAAGTCCATTCAACTCCTTTATATATAAGCTATATATCTTCACTTCAAATATACAAAATGTGCAGTATAAAAGGGTACTAAAAGTTAGATGAGTCAGGCACAGCTGAATAAAAATGAGGTAACATCCTAGAGGGATCTGTTTTATTAGAGCAGGTCATTAATGATTCCAACACAATACAACAGACGTAAGGCTGTAGTAAAAATGCTATTGTCATGTACAGCAAAGTTTTGTGGAAATGGAACTTCTTCCTCTTCACCACTGCATTTTTACAATTAGTCAAGAACTTATTTAAAATAAATTGTTACAATAAAAATTAAATACATTTGAGTGCAGTTAAAATATTGCAACAAAAAAGCTATGGTTAAAAAATATCTAGTAACTTTTAAAAAGAAAAATAATAAGCACTTGCCTTTGAACTAGAACAGAACAGTCTGTATTTGTAATGAGAGTATGTTTTCAGTGATTCCCTTTTAAGTTATAACTCAAAATGTCACAAAGCGAATCAAAGTTCTAAGAAATGTCTATAGTTTATACACAATATCTATCAAGTTAAAATTTGCTAGTATTCTTCATGAGACTCAAAAAGTTTTCATTCCAGGGCTAGAGAAATGGCTCAGCAGTTAAGAACAGTGGATACTCTTGCAGAGAACACAGGTTCAATTCCCAGCACCTGCATGGCAGCTAACAACCATCTGTAACTCCAGTTCTAAGGGAATCTGACACCCTCTTCTGCCCTCTGTGGGCAATGGGTGCCATCACAAACATGCAGGCAATACACTCATGTACATAAAAAATTAACAAATCTTTAAAGTTTTCATTCCATAAATTTAACAGAATCGGGTGCACTTAATAAAATACCTTAAATATATTTCTATATTCTAAAAATGGATTGATCTTGTGGAAATGATTGAAGGCGACACTTGTAGCACTTTCTTCGGATCAAACAAGGTAGACCTCTAGTGTGTGCGTAACCGGTTTGATGCTGGGGACGCTTCCAATCTGCTTTACTTAGAAATGACTTCTTGGGGAGGAGGTGAACACAGAAGGCGCTGATGGAGTGGAACAAGGTCACTGGGAAAGAACAGGGACTTACCTGGTTCACAGCATCCGTGATGATGGTGGTCAGTTTGACAGTATTTGTCCCTTAAAGGCATTTTCAGTAGACGCGACCTATTTCCTTTCACTGTGAGAAGCTCTTCATCGCGGCTGGAGACAGAAGCACAAACCTGTCACTGACCCTCAACTTCCTGAGGGGCTCTGGTTGCCCTGGCTACGTTCCCACCATGCGCCCTCCGGCTTGCCCTCCACCAACCCGCACCGTCTCCAGCTCTGCTCCCCGCACAGGTTCACCGCCCTACCCGGAAACGCAGCATCGGGCGCGCAGCGCGGCACACCGCGAAGGCCCGCCCGGCTGCGCGGGCGGCGGC
>NW_008349073.1:3158169-3189043 GCF_000622305.1 Nannospalax galili | reverse complement strand
TCGCGCCCGCGGAGAGCACCCGCCGCGCCCTCCCGCCGCGCACGTGCGCTGGGGTCTCCCGGGCGCAGTCGGGTCCCCACCGCCAAGTGCGCACAACTTACTTAACTCCTGGAGAGGGCGGAAGGCAGGAGGGCAGGCACCGGCCAGGCGCAGAACGCGCGGCCCACCTGGCGCAGCCTCCGCGGCCCCCGCTAGCCGAGCGCGCTCCGGCACGACGCGCTCCCAAAGAGTCCCCGGCGGCGCGGACGCGGAAGCGGCGCGGCTCACCACGTCGGTCTTCGGGACGAGGCGGCGGCCCTCGGCCCTCTGGACTGGGCGGGCTGGAGACGCGCGGGCGCAGGCGGTTGACAGGAGGAACCGCCGGGCGCAGCCGCGGCGGCTCGACAGCCGGAACCCAAGCGGGCGGCACCGAGGCGCCCCTCGCCACCGCAACGGTTGCGCCCCAGCCCGGCTCCCCTCAGCGCCGCTCCACCTGCAACGGTCCCTCGGGCTTTGGAGAGGGGCGGGGAGCCGCGGGGGTCTCCCACCTGCGGCCTTTCTCGTGGCAGATGGTTCGGGAAACTTTACTCGTCAGTCCCTCTCTGTCTCGCTCGCCCCCTCCCCGGACAGCCCGAGCGATCGCCGTGGAGTGGGTAGGAAGAGGGAAGCGCAGAGTCTCTGGCGGCGACAGGGAGCGACTGACTGACCCCGGACGGAGATGGGGCGAGGGCAGGAAGTGACAAGCTCACGGAGTGGGTGGGGGGAGTGTGGCCGGCACGCCCGGCAGCGTGACGCGCATGCGCCCGGCCCGCACCCCCTCCAGTGGGGAGCCGAGGACGCGCGGGGCCGACCAGGGGCGGGTGAGCGGGCGGGCAGCTTGCTCTGAGAGCCTTGGGGCGCGCGCGTGCGTCTTGCCGCCGGCGGCGTTGGAACGCGAGCCCTCCGCTGTCTGCGTCAGGAGGTGTGAGAGCCGCGGGGCGCATTCGCCCCGGCACGAGCTGCTGGGCAACCAGACTGTATAGGTCGTGCTGCCATCTGCGCACTCGAACCCACCCAGGAGGGTGGGAAAGGCGGCGGGGGAAAGTAGGAAGGAGCCGAATAGGCAGGGTGAGCGCCTAGTCTAGGCGATCCGAAAGGCTGGCAGTACATTGCAAAGGGCAAAACTTTTGCTGTTTGCTAGCCAGCCTTTCTGTAAGTGTACCCCCAGAAACCTGGGGAGGAAAATGATTGATCCGTATTCCTGCAGCGTTCTGCGAGTGCGAACCTGTAAGTGAAGTTGGGTCACATATGCACTTTCCCTTTATCGTGCCAGCATCCTGCTTGGAAAATCCCTGAAGATCAAAAATGACTGCCTTCTGTCAAATCTGCCAACCTAAGGCTGCTGTCCCGCTTTCTTCCCAGCTCTGAGAATGGAATCCTTGCACTTAGTAACTTCAAATGTGTCCTGGATTGATCAGGACATTTTTTTAAGGACAGAAGTACATTTGCACTTTTATGTTCTTCTCAAGATCAGTGGAAAACCACAGTTGTCTAACTTACGCTACCAACTTGCTGGGTCATGAAAAAGTATAGTAGGTAGGTGCAAGGTGTTTGATGTTCAAGGCTTTTTGTTTGTTTGTTTTTTTGGTTTTTTTTTTAGATGGTCTTGTTACAATAGCCCAGGCTGGCCTGGGACCCACTGAGTAGCCCAATTTGACCTTGAACTCAGGTTTCTCCTGCCTCTGCACCTTCCTCTCCTCAATGCTGAGGTTGCAGGCTGGCCACCACACTTTCTGTGTTTGGGAAGAGAAAAAGAATCACCAAAATCCATTTTCAAAATCCAAAAGAAAGTTTGTAAGTGAATAGAGTTACTGTAAACGTCTAGAATGGAACATTCGTATAGGTCTTGGCAGACAGTAAGCAGGATAGAATAAGAAGTGATCTGTAGACACACCAACTAGCCACATAGTGTACATGGACTCTTAGTTCTGCCCCTCTGTCAAGAAACATCACCCAACATGAAGCAAATATTATGCACTGTCACAGATTATAAATCAATATACAATAAATTGGTACTTCTATATAAGGGTATTATTCAACTACCAACTTATATTTAGGGTTGGGGAGATAGCATAGTCAATAAAGTAGGTGTCAGACAAGCATGAGGTCCTGAGTTTAAGACTAAGGACACACGTAAGGGGGTTAAAAGCCACGGACTGTGGCAGCACACCTGCAGTCCCAGCACTGGGGAGATGAAGTCAGGAGACCTGTGGCTTGCTGACCTGCTGTGATGGCTGAGCAGATGAACTCCAGGTTTGGTGAGAGTTCCCATCTCAAAAAATACATTGGAGAGCAATTGAGGAAGGCATCCAACATGGACCTTTGGCCTTTACTCACAAACTTAACACATGAACACAAAAACTCTATTTTGTATAATATTAGCTATATGGTATATGCTTAAGCCAAAAAAGTGTTTTATGAAATGTGATGGATGCTACAATGAATTATAGATGCATTTGTTTTCTTTTTTAATATTTTCATTGAGAAGTTCATGCAACCTGTTTTGATCATATTCAGATCCCCTCCTCCAGCACCACCTCCACCTTACTATACTCCCACCCCCCAAATTCCTGTCGTTCATTTTTTTAAGGACTGTAAGAGTCTAATTTGTGTTCTCAAATTCTCTTCAGTGAAGGTCCATCCATTGGAGCCTGGTAAACTTACCCAGTGTTATACTTTAAAGAATACTGACTCTCCCTCTCTCAGCAGCTATCAGTTGTCAATAGTTTCTTATCTTGGGTTAGGGCCCACCACCCCTCCTCTGTGCTGGGATTTTGTCTGGCTTGAGCTTGCATAGGTCTTGTGCATGCTGTCACAACTGGTGTGGGTTTGTATGTCCAACTGCCCTGCTGTCTGGAAGACACTGCTTGTAGTCTTCCACCGCCTCTGGCTCTTACAATGTTTCTGCCCGCTCTTCCACAAAGATCCCTGAGTCTTGGGAGGATAGGGTGTAATATAAGTGACCCTTTGGGGACTGAACACTCCCTAGACTCTAATTCTCTTCAGTTTGACCAGTTGTGGTTTCTGTGTGAATCATTTGCTACAAGAAGAACTTTCTCTGCAGAGAGGTAAGTTACACTAATCTACAGGTATAGCAATAAGTTATTAGTCAGTTTAATACTATGTTCATTTAGCAAAATAATACTAGTAGGTGTTCCTCTGGGGCCTATTACCTACCTTAGTTTGGGGCCCTGATAACAGTATGGCCAGGTATGGGCTCCATCTTACGAAGTGGGCCTTAAATCCAATCAGAAAGTGGTTGATTACTCCCAAAATATCCATGCCACTATTGTGCCAGTAGGCATGTCTTGCCAAGCCAGTTGATGTAGCTCACAGGATTCACAGCTTGGTAAGGTTAATGATTACTTTTCTCTTCCAGCAACATGCATAGCACCTTCCAGGACTATGAAAGCTAGCCAGTAGAAATGAAGCTTCAAGGTCGGTACCAGCTTGATTTCTCCTTGTTTGTTCTACAATTCATGCATGTAGTGTCTTCAGCAGTAGGATCTTACAGTCAAGTTCTGGTGGGTAACCAAGGCCAATGCCAATAACCAGTATTATTGGGGGGGTCTATGGGACCCCCCTGGTCAACAAGTCCAAAAGAGGGAGTCCATTCTTGGCATTGGCTTTTTATTCACTAGTCTATGCTATCTGTTAGACTCATTGTTATCCCCTACCCTATTACGGGAAAACTCCATTTAAACTTTTTAGATGATATATGTCTATATTTTAGGAAACTTCTGTAGTAGTAGGTTTCCATATGACTTTTTCAAAAGGCCTTTAATGTTAGTTATCTCTCTACATACTCGCTCTTCTACCCTCCAGTGAACAGAGCAGCAATGAACACAGATGGACAGGTATCTCTACAGTAGGATATAGAGTTCTTTGGCTATACATCCAAGAGTGGTGTGGCTGGATCATGTGGTAGATCAAATTCTAGCTTTTTAAGAAATCTCCATACCGATTTCCATAGTTTACACTAGTTTGTACTCCCACCAGCAGTGAATTCGTGTTTCCCTTTCCTCACATCTTTGCCACAAAGTTTTCATCATTTTTCTTATCTTAGCCATTCTGACTGGGATAAGATGAAATCTCAATGCAATTCTACTTTGCATTTCCCTGATGGTTAAAGATGTGGAGCATTTTTTTTAATCTTTCTCAGCCATTTGCATTTCATCTTTTGAGAACTCTGGTTAGTTCCTTGCCCCATTTTTAATTGAGTTGTTTGTGGCATTTTTTTATGTTTAGGTGTTTTTAGTTCTTTGTATTGTCTACGCACCATTGACATTGAGATTTGTTCATATTGAGAGCTAGGGATCAAGTTTCATTTTTCTACATGTAGCTATCCAGTTTGAACAGCACCATTCATTAAATATGCAGTCTTTTTTCCATAATGTACTCTTGTCCCCTCTATCAAAAATCAGGTGATTTTAATTCTATTCTGTGGATCACTGTGTTTATTTTTATGCCAGTACCATGCTGTTTTTATTACTATAGCTCTGTATTATAATTTGAAATCAGGGATGGTGATGCTTCCAGCTCTTATTCTATTGTTTAGAGTAATTTTGGCTATCCTTGCCGGGGAGGGCTCCATATGAAATTTGAGATAATTTTTCAATTTCTGTGAAAAATTGTGTTTGAATTTTAATGAGGATTGCATTTAATATGTAGATTGCTTTTGAAAAAATGGTCATTTTCATATATGTGCATATATGTTCCAATCCATGAGCATAGGAGGTCTTTCCATCTTCTAGTATGTTCTACAATTCTTTTGTCAGCATCTTAAACATTTTATTATACAAGTATCTCACTTTATTGGTTAGATGTATTCCAAGATATGTTTCTTGAGGCTATCATGAAATGAATGGGATCATTTCCCTTGTCCCCCTCCCCTTGGTATGTTTGTTGGTGGTGTCTGGGAAGGCTACTGATTTTTGTGTGTTTATTTTATGTCCTGCTACTTTCCTAAATGTGTGCCATCAGCTCTAGGAGTTTTCTGGTGGCATCTATAGATTCTTTTATGTATTAAATCATAGTGTTTGCAAATAAGGAAACTTTGACTTCTTCCTTTCCAGTTTGTATTCCCTTTATCTCCTTCACTTTCCTATTGCTCTAGCTACAAATTTAAGCATATTTTTTAACAGAATGGAGAGAATGCATCCTTATCTCATTCCTGATTTTAGTGGAAATTCTTTGAGTTTTTCTTCATTTAGTAGGATGTTGACTGTGGGATTGTTGTATACTGCCTTTATTATGTTGAGATATGTTCCCTGTATCCCTAGATTCTCCATGAATTTTATCATGCCTGGGTTTTGGATTTTGTCAAAGGCTTTTTCAGCATCATGTAATTTCTGTCTGTGATGGTTTGAATGAAAATGTTCCCCCATAGGCTCCAAGTATTGACATTTTGTCGCCAGTTGGTGGCGCTGTTTTTGCATGCTTTAGAAGGTGTGGCTATGCTGGAGGAAGCATGTCACTAGGAGGTGGGATTTGAGAGTTCATAAGCCTTGTTAGATTTCCAGTCCCTCTCTGCTTCCTGTGCCTGCTTGAAGATGTTGAGTGCTTAGCTTTCTGCTTCTGCTCCGGCCACTCCTACCTCTATGCCCCTCACCATCATGATGGACTCTTGATTCTTCAGGAATTGGAAGTTCAAATAAACTCTTTTATATGCTCCTTTGGTCACAGTGTTTTATCACAGCAGCAGAAAAGTAACTAATACAAAAGTTGGTACCAGAGAGTGAGCTGTGGACTGTGAAGAACTTGACCATGTGGTTTAAGGAAGAATGTGGAAGACTTTGGAAGTTTGGACTAGAAAAGCAGTTATTGCTATAAGCAGAGCTTAACAGGCCATTTTAGTAGGAGCCTGGAAGAAAGTAGTGCTGAGAGCAAAGTAGTCCCAGAGGGAAATAAGGGCTTAAGCATCAACTGGGCTATTTTGGCAAAGAGTCTGGCTACAGTCTACCTAACAGCCTAAAAGCTTGCCTGAGGCTAAGTTGAAAAGTAATGGACTAATTTCTTTGGCAAGAAGAAATTTCAAGAAATAGTGGTGTGGCTATTAATGGTGAATATTGTACAGTACAGATCTACAATGAAGAACAAGTGAGGCAGAAAGAAGAACAATGTGTATGGTTTAGAGAGAAAAAGAGTACTAGGAAGCTTAATGTGGAGCCAGGGCATGTGCTGAAAGAGAATGTCTTCGATAAAGAGATTAAAGTTTTAAGAAGCGGCCTGGAGATTTGCACTTAAACAATGGAAAGAGTACCTTCAGTGCAAGACCATGCCCAGCTAAGCCTCCAGATTGTGATAGGAAAAAAGCCTAAGGTGTTTTCTCCTAGAAAACTGCAACCTACAAAAGCTGCTGGTAATGTGGATGAAGTGGGCCAAGGTCCATCCCAAACTGGCAGCCAAACTTGGCAGTGTCATTTATGTATAGTGCTGGTTTTAGAGGCTTGAAAGATGCAAGGGTGAAAGAACCATCAGTTCTTCCTCTGCAGTTTCAGAGAACCTCTGAGGCCAGGCAGCATGTAGCGGGGTGTCCCTGCGTAAAGAGGCCCTGATCGGCCATTGTGTGACACTGTGAAGGTGAAGCCTGGTTGGTAGTGGAGACCCCCAGAAGACGTTGAAGATGCTAGAACCGTGAGACATCCACCAAGGAGAGCTGCATACAAGGAGTGGTACCAGCCCAAGAGGGAGAAGTCTTGCATGCAGCAAAGCTGGAGGGGCTGAGTCATCGAAACCCTTTGGAAGTAAATTCCTAGAAGTCAGATATGGAGCTACTGGATTTGATGTTTGCCCTGCTGGGTTTTGGTCTTGTTTTAGTCCAGTATTTCCTCACTATGCCCCCATTCCTCCATTTTGGAATGGGAATGTGTATTTAGTGCCATTGTATGTTGGAACTGTGTACTTTGTCTTTATTTTATAGGGGCTTACAATTAAGAGATTGCCTTGAGTCTCAGAAGAGACTTTGGACTCTGGACTTTTGAATAGTATTGAGATTCATTTAAAAAAAAAAAAAAAAACTATGGAGACTTTTGAAGATGGACTAAATACATTTTGCATTTTATATGGTCATGAGCCTAAGGGGGCCAGGAAGTGGAACATGATGGTTTGAATGAAAATGTCCCCCACAGGCTCCAAGTATTTGGACATTTTGTCACCAGTTGGTGGTGCTGTTTTCCAGCAGGCTTTGAGAGTTCGAACGCCTTGCCAGATTTCCAGTCTCCCTCAGCTTCCTGTGTCTGCTTAAATATTGGAGCGCTTAGCTTTCTGCTCCTGCTCCAGCTACCTCCTGCCCATGCATCCCCACCATGATGGACTCTGATCCCTCTGGAACTGTAAGCTCAAACAAACACGTCCTTTCATAAGCTCCCATGGTACTGGTGTTTTATCACAGCAACAGAAAAGTAACTAATGCACTGTCCTTGGATCTGTTTATGTGGTAGATTACATTTATTGATTTATGTATGTTGAACCATCCCTGCATATGTAGGATGGAACCAAGTTGATCATGATGGATAATCTTTTTGATGTGGTCTTACATTTGATTTGCAAGTGTTATATTGATTTTTTTGCATCTATGTTCACCAGAGAGATTATACTATAATTTTCCTTTTTTGTTAAATCTTTGTCTGGTTTTGGTATCAGAGTAATACTTTCTCTATGGAAAGAATTTGAATATGTTCCTTTTCTTTTTTACAGAATAGTTCTTCTTTGAATGTCTTGATATAGACTATGAATGTTAGGAGAAGCTCATAAAGTCAAAATTGAGTTGCTAAGGCTAAAAAATTTAATCAAAATTTCACAGAACTTAGAATTTAAAGAGACTTTCTGTATCTAGAATTATCACCCTACCCCTGAAAATAGTGTTCTCAAACTCTTGTCAGGAGAAAAAAAAATCTGCCTTTTTTTTTCAGTGTTTGCTGCAGTAATTTGTTTAACAGGTTGTTGAGGCTTAAAAGTGACACATTCCACCTAGATTCATATGTTGAACATTTACTTGTCTCCTGGCTGGTGGCACTGTTTTGGGAGTTGTGGGAACTTTGGGATGCAAGGCCTATCTGGAGGAAGCAGATCGCTAGGAACATGCTTTGAAGGTTACACCTGGTCCCTAGTCCTTTCTTCTTTCTCTCCTTCCTGCATACCATGAAATGAACAGTTTCTGCCACATAATCCTGCCACTGTGGTGTTCTCCTACACCTTTGGTCCCAGAGCCAACGAAAGCAAGAATTGTGAACTGGGACCTCTGCAAACTTGAGCCAAAGTACCCCTACCCTTTATTTATGTTAAGAATTTGGTCAAAGCAAATACATTACTACAACATTACTTTTGTTTGTTTATTTGAGACAGATTCCTACTATATGACTCAAACTCGCATTCTTCCTTAAAAGTCTGGAAGTACACCCTAATGAGTAACACACCCAAGTAATTGTTGCATAACAAGCCACCCTTGGTAGCATCAAGCCATTGTATATGCTCAAAATTTGTAGATCAGTAATTCAGGCTGGGCTTGTCTGAGTCACTAGTCACCTGGAAGCGTGACCGAATGCATCACATGACTGGCAGGTAGCGCTGTCTGTTGACTGGAACTACCTCCTTGTATCCTTTCAGCTTGGGCTTACACAGTGGCAGCTTACTAAGCAAGTACAGTGGGAGCTTCAAGACCTTGGGAGTTACATGACATCATATCCATCACATGCTCTTAGTCAAAGCAGGTCAAAAGGCCAGCCAGCACACTAATTACATTCCTACCAGCAATGCAGCGATGTGTGAGGGCTCGCTCCTGTTTCCCATATCCTTGCCAGCATTTGTTACTGCTGTTTTTTTGTAAATGATAGCCATTCTGAATGGTGAGAAGAAACCTCATGAGTATGTATGTTTAGCATTTCTTCATGGATGTATTTGCCATCATATACATACATGTATTGCATTTTACTGAATTTTTGTGATTTTCATACAATATAGTTTAATGGCATTTAGATCCTCTCTCCTCTCCACACCTTCCCCCACTGTCCAATTTAATGAATTCTTGTGTGTGTGTGTGTGTGTGTGTGTGTGTGTGTCCATCCTATAGGGATGATTTGTGTCCCCCAGTGTCCTCCAGTGTGGATCCATACACTGGGCTCACCAAGAGGCCCATCCCTATAAGACACTTATCTCTTTCCCCTCCCAGTAGTCATTAGGTTGAATTGGGATTTCTTAAGCACTTCTCCATGTCTGTGCTTGGATTTTTGTCTGGTTTGAGCTTGGAAGGCACTTGTCATGCTGTCACGATTGCTGTGAGTTCATCTGAGTAAATGACCAGCTGTCTGGAAGAATCTGTTTCCTTGTGGTCATTCACTCCCTCTGGCTCTTACAATCTTTTCTCCTTTTCTTCTACAGTGATTCCTGCATCTTAGGAGGCAGAGGTTGAAATAGGTGTCCTATTCAGGGATAAGTACTCTTTGGCCTCTTGTTCTCTAATCACCATTTGCTACATAAGGAAGCTTCTCTTCTGAGAGTCAAGAGATGCATTTATCCTAAGTGTAGAGGTTGCATTAAAGATGTGTCACTTAGGGTGAAGCACCTCACAGACACTTATTCTCTGTGATTGACCAGTACAGGAACTCTATAATGGTCTCCATCTGTTACCAAAAAAAGCCTCTTTGATGAGGGGTGAAAGGCATACTTGTCTGTAAATATGAGGATGTATATTTAAAATAAAATAAGAAATTACATTGGTCTAGGGATGTGGCAAAGGTAGTTTTTCTCTAGGACCTATGACCTCTCCAGCCATGTGTATTTGGCTATGTTTACAATACCACACATGAGTCCCCTCCTGTTGATCAGAGCCAATTAGACAGCTATAATTACTCCCAAGATAAAAGTGCCACTACTGCGCCAATACTGATAATTTGCTGGGCCAGTTATTGCCTATTAAGCTTCACATCTAGGTAGGACCATTGATTGGTTTTTCTCTCTTGGCAACTTGTATACTATCCTCTGATATCATGAGACCTAGTCTTCAGGAAGGAGGCTTCCTGGTCAGTTCCAGGTCCATTGCCCCAAGTTTTGTGTCCAAAGTGTGGCCTATCATCAGCAACAGAGTGTTACCTTCAGGTTCTGGGAGGTAATCAAGGGCTGTGGCAATAGCCTGTTATTTGGGAAGTGTTTGGACTATCCTGAACAACAACTTGAAGGGCAGTTTCTCCTGCCTGGCACTGTCTTTCGTTATTGTTTCATATATATATATATGTACAGCTATACACATGTACTTGTATATTTATTGTATGTGTATTTTTCAGTAGGACTTTAAACTAATACATTTCCCTCTGGTTTTTCATACCATGTAAGCATTATTTATCTCTTCTCTCACTCCCCTGTATAGCCCTTCCTACTCCCTCCCCAGTTAAAGTAACCCCCCTTTCCCCATTTACCTCATAACACCTTCTCCTATTATCCCCCTTCCTTTGCTTTATCCCCATGGTTCATTTCCATTTTCCTGGCTCCTGTGGGTACATCAGGATGTATACTTTCATTTAGGGACTTGGAACTAAGATTCACAAAGGAGAGAGAATATATGTTGTTTATTTTTCTGAATCTGTGTTACTTCACTTGGTTGAATAGTTTCTAGTTCCATCCATTTACCTGCAGATTTCATGATTTCATCTTTCTTTACTGCTGAGTAGAGCTCCATTGTGTAAATGTACCACATTTTCATTATCCATTCATTTCAGTTGTTTCCGTTTCTTAGCTCTTGTGAAAAGAGCAGCAACAAACATGACTGTACAAGTATCTCTGTAGTAGGATGAATCCATTAGGTATACGCCAGGGAGTGGTATGACTGGATCATATGCTAGATTTATTTTTAGTTTTTTGAGTTCTCCATGCTGATTTCTACAATGGTTGCATTAGTTGTTTATATTTTGAAATATGTTCATTCTGCTTGCTCATCTACTCATTGGATTATCTGGCTTTTGGTATTTAGATTTTTTTTACTTCTTTATATAGTCTAAATTTTAATCCCCTATCAAATGTATAGCTGGCAAAAATTTCCTCCCATCCCACAGGCTGTCTCTTCACTCTGTTTATTGTTTCCCTTGTGGTAAGAAGCTTTTGAATTTCATGCGATAGTATGTGTCAGTTATCGAAATTATTTACTGAGCTACTGGAATCCTTTTCAGAAAGTCCTTGTCTGTGCCTCTATTTTAGAGTGTTTTCCCTATATGTTCCTCAAGGAGTTTTATAGTTTCAGGTCTTTCATTAAGATCTTTCATGCATTTTAGTTGATTGTTGTACATAGAGAAAAATGGGATTCAGTTTTTTTTCTTCTATACATAGATATCCCATTTTCCTAGCACCATCTATAGAAGTCACTGTGGAGCTTCCACAAAAACTAAAAATAGAGTTACTATATGGTCCAGCTATACCACTTCAGGGAATATATACAAAGAAATCTAAATCAGCTTCCTACAGAGGCACATGCTCATCCATGCAGTACTATTCATTATAGCAAAGTTGCAAGACCATTCTAGGTATCCATCAATAGATGAATGGATGAAGAAAATGCAGTACATATACACAGTGGAGCTTTATGTAGCTGTAAAGAAAGGTGAAAGCATAGCATTTGCAGAAAAGGGGTGGGCCTAAAGTAAATTTTGTTCAGTAAAATAAGCCCCATTTAGACAAATACCACGTTTCCTCACATGTGGAATCTAGATTTATTAATTTTATTTGTATGTGTGTTTTGCCTGTGTATATGTAATTGCACCACACATGTACAATACCTGCAGAGGTCAGAAAATGGTATTAGCACCCCTCAAACTGGAGTTCTGGTGAGAAGTTGTTAGCCACTATGTAGGTGCTAGGAATCGAACCCCAGTCCTCTAGAAGAACAACCAGTGCTCTTAACCACTGAGCCATCTCTCCAGCCCTGAAACGAGAGGGTAGTGGGATGTATATGACATGAAAACAGAAGAGGGGAGGAAGGAGACTAGAAAGAGGGAGAAGAGAGATGGGGGAAGGCAGTGAGGATGAACAAGAATACCGTCTAGTAATCCATAGGTATGAAAGTGTCATAATGAAACACATTACTTTATATGATAACTAAAACAGTTTACAAAAGAATATATGTACCAGGCTTGGGGTGCATGCCTTTAATCCCAGAACTGAGGAGGCAGAGGCAGGTAGATCTCCGTAGACCAACCTGATCTACAAAATGAGTTCCAGGCCAGCTGGGGCTACATAGTGAAACCCTGTCTCAAAAAACAAAACAAACCAAAAAATACATGCCTTTAAAACAAAAATGACAGATTCTGGAACTGGAATGACAGACTTCCTTTCTTGATGGAAGGAACAGCAAAGATATTTACAAAAGAGTACACATACAGGAATAGGAAGAAATATTGTGCTGACCCCTCACAAACATCATATTTCATTTCAAGAATGATACTAGCTTCTGAGAATATTTTTTTAAATTCGTGATGACACCTCTAAGTGCAACAAAACAGAAAACAGTAGTCAGATCTATCTGTGCAAACTTGCCAGCCTGTCACAGGGACACTTTGTTGATTCCTTAAGTTTTCTCTCTAGACTTTTTTTTCTCTCATCTTATTGGTTTCTTTAAATCAGTTCTTGGTTTTCCATCTGTTCTAAATAGATCTAAGACAACATAAAAATGCACCACCAAGTAGAAGCATCTAGAATTCCTACAAGATCTAGTTGCTTTTGGTCTAGATTTTTCTGGTTTGGGTGATAACATGTCATTTTGTAATACATAAGTAAATCTGCAATTAGGTGAAAATCGAACTATGGATCAAAATAGGGGCTGAGAGTTTGGAAAAGTCATGGACAAATTGATTTAGGATAAATACTATTGATCTGTCATATCAGTAACACAGAACTTGCCTCAGTAAGTATGGTGCAAATAAGGTGAAAAAAGATATTTCTCTAAAATGTTTATTCTAGAAAGAGTCAGGATTTATTGCCTGGTTGCTGTGCTGAAGATAAGCCACCTCCTGGGAAAACCTTGAGATCACCTTTGCTCTATTTCTGGTATTAAAGGCATACTGGGGTTCTGGCCAGGTGATACCACGTTGCTTGTAGAAGCAACATAATATCTTACAGGTCTTTTACTCAAGTGCATTTCTTAATCACATTTAAGTAAATTTTTCAAAAGTTATAGTGGAATTTTTCACAAATAAATCTATCATAATTTTAGTATAATACTAATAGTAAATTCACTAAGGACTGTACATTTTAACTAATAGATTGTACAAAAAGGAAGCCCAGTGTTTGAGCTAGCATTAACAAGTCAGAGGCTGTGCTTACAAGGCTGTGCTTCAAATTATTTGTACTCTGAAGATTACTAAAATTTTTAGCTACAGCTCAGACTTAGCTCTGGAGCCAGTCAGTTATGTTTCTAACTGCCAGTGAAACAGACCATGTCAAAATATGGTCCCTAGGTATCTCAAAATAAATATAACCAAACATGAATTTATCTTCACACCAAACCTGTTCTTCCTGTACCATATTTTTTTTTTGGTCTTTTTGAAGAAGGGTCTCTCTGTAGCCCCAGCTGTCCTGGAACTCCCAATGTAGACCAGGCTGGCCTGGAACTCACAGAGATCTTCCTGCCTCTGCCTCCCAAGTGCTGGGATTAAAGGCGTGTACCACCATGCCTAGCCCTGTACCATATTTTAATAACAGTGTTGTCATTCATTCAGATGCTCAGGGTAGAAGCCTTGGAGTCAGAGAGGGGACCATATGCAAGGATGCAAAGCAATGGAAATCACCTGCACACAACCTCTCTTCATACTAATCCCTAACATCTGATGTAGAATCATAACATACTGGTTATAACAATTAAAAGCTTCCTTTCGCTGGATGTGGTGGCACATGCCTTTAATTCCACCACTCAGAAGGCAGAGGCAGGCAGATCTCTGAGATCTAGGCCAGTCTGATCTATATAGCAAGTTCCAGGTCACCTGAGGCTACAGGGAGACCCTGTCTCAAAAAAACAACAAAAAGTGCCCTCTCTAAATATCGATCTTTTTTTCCAAATTTCATTTCTGAGTCACTGAAGTAATCATTTCTCTACCACCAATCTCTCTTTCTAATATTCCACAATTCAACATGATCTAATTTTCTTTCTGTTGTTGTGATAGAATACTGACCAAAAGCAACCTGGGAGAAAACGGTTACCTCCCTGTCTCAGTCCATCATTGCCATTAGTCAGGCCAGGAACTCAAGCAGGAGCAGAGGCAGAAACCATGGAGGAAAGCTGCTGACTGGCTTGTTCTTCCAAGCCCAGGCCCACATGCCCAGGGTAGCACTGCTCACAGTGGGCCGGACTCTCCTATATCAATTAGCAATCAAGACAATGCCTCACAGACATGCCCACATGGCAGATGGAGGAAATTCCTCAGTGAGATTTTCTTTTCCCTGGTATGTCTAGGTTTCTGTCAAGTTAACAAAAACTAACTAGCACAATTCACCCTGTATCAGCTTTGACATACAAAAAAACACTTTAAACCATTACCTTTCCTTATTTGTCCATAAGATCTCATATTAATATGACATTAATATAGTCCAACTTTAGGAAGTCCCACATTTTTTAGAGAGTTCAACACTTCGAAGTCCAAGGTCTCTTGAAAAATTTAGTCTCATAACAATGGACTCATATATAATTCAAAATAAGTTACATGCTTTCTTATTCCAAGAGGAAACAACCAAGGCACAGTTATAATAAGATCAAACCAAATCCAGCAATGTAAATAGTTCATTATCCAACACCAGGGACTCACTCAAGATCTTCTGGGCTCCAAAGGATTTGGCAGTTGTACTTCTCCAGCTCTCCCATCCACACAGCTCATCTGGTAGAGCCTACCTCCATTCCACTTCTGCTGCTATCATTGGTGGTCATCCAGTGGTCCTGACATCTCCAATATGCTGGGGTCTCCACTACAACTAAGGCTGCACCTTCACCAATGAACTCCCCTGGCCACACTTCAGGGAGAGAATGACCCTGCCACACAGTGTCTTAGCTGGTCACCATGACCACTTCATGCCTTCGAAGCTAGTACAATGTGGGAGTCTTATACATTATTTGCCAAGGTCAGCTGACAGCTTGAGATGTTGCCTTGGTCGCCTCTGGATCACAACTTCTGTATGCTGACCCTGAGGAAATGCTTCCCAAAAGGTTTTGCCTCCGTGTTGCTAGTCTCATTAATCATGGCTGATTTTTCAGTTCTAGCTGCCTAGCATCCATTGTCCTAGAAAAGTAAAATTTTCACTTCCATAGATTCTTAATAAAAAATATCACACAACCAGCTGAGAGAGTCTTTGCTTCCCTCAGAAACTTCACACACCAGGCTGCCATTGCATTTCTCTCAACATTTTTACCTACCAAGTGTCCACAGAATGACCCATTAAGCTCTGAGCACTCAATGGCCTTTCTAGCCCAGATCTCCAGTATCCTTCCACAGTTTTCCCCAAAACAACATGATCAGGTCCATCACCACAACACCCACTCCTGGTACCAACTTCTATTCTAGTTTGCTTTTCTGTTGCTGTGATCAATTACACCATTGCCAAAAGCAACTTGAGGGAGGAAAGGGTTTATTGCAGCTTCCAGGTTATAGTCTGTCATCAAAGGAAGCCAGAGCAGAAACCAAAAGGAAGCTCAAGCAGGAAACTGGAGGCTGGAAGTAAAGCAGAGACCGTGGAAGAATGCTACTTACTGGGCTGCTGTCCATAGCCTGCTCAGCTAACTTTCTTATATAGCCCAGGTCCACCTGCCCAAAGATGGCACCACCCATCATTTAGCAATCAAGATGATGCCTACAGCCCAATTTGATGGCAGAAGTTCCTCAGTTGAGATTTCCTCTTCCCAGGTATGTCTAGGTTTGTGTCAAGTTGACAAAAACTAACTGGCAAACAGTACAATTCCACTAACAGACAGTCCAGTGAAGTCTGATGCGACTGCCCAGTGTGGTGGTGGTGGTGGTGGTGGTGATGATGGTGATGATGATGATGATGATGATGATGATGATGATGAAGTTGTTTAGTGTTTCACAATGTACTCCAGACTGGCCTCTAACTCACAATGCTCCTGTCTTGGGATCCTGAGTGCTGGGATTATAGGTGCACCACCACTTCTGCTTCAAAATCCCCTTTGACTGCTAACTGCATACATAAATAAGGCAGATGTTGACAAGAAGCATTAATGAAAAGAGCAGTTGCTTTTGGAGTCAGAAAATCCTAGGAGACCTATCTCCATCACAAGTTTTGTGACTAAGCAGATGAGAACTTCTTGAGCTCCAGCTGTCTCCGCTGTGCACTATTTTCAGAGAAATCAGTTAGTGAAGAAGACCCAGAATAACCAGCACATGGCACACAATATGTAATGTTGCACCTGGCTCTCCTTCATCATAACTCCATGCTCCAAACACACAGGACTTCTTTCCCTTGGTGGAATTCAACAAAGCAAATATTAAACTGGGTGGGAACAGAATGTGGGACATAGAATTTTAGAATAAAGATAGAATTGGTTACATGAGTGCATCAGTTTATTAAAATTGTACCACTAGCATTTTTCAAGGTATACACATTTAACTTTTAAAAAATGTAACAGTAATTGAGTTGGGGTAAATATGAGGAGTACTATAAACGAGTGGTAGGGTGCTGATAAAACTATGTGATAAATACAAGATTCATAAGACTGTCCTGCATATTGTATGTATGATTAAATTTTATGTAAGTTAAAATATTAAAATATGGTCAACCTTATTAATAGAATCATAAATTAAGGCCCCAATAAGATGTCACTATATAAGCACCAGAATTATAAAATTAAAAAGACAATTTCAAGTGCTGGTTTAGAATTCACATCAAAAGAATGTAGTTATAAACTGCTGATAACAGTGTACACTGAGCAGTCATTCTGAAACACTGCTTAACATTGTCTACGAAACTTGAAGATGTCTCTGTCTTTGACACTGCAATTTTACGTATATAATTTTAAAATATATTAGAAATGCATTCCCATGTACACCAGAAAACAAGTACAGGAATCTTCATAGCATCATTATTCATGATATCCAAACATCAAAAACAATTTTAAGTGCCCAACAGAATGGATAAATAACATAGTAAATTCATATAGTAGGCTCTGACTGATAAAAATGAAAAAAAATCAGACCACCTGTGACAAGAGATGAATCTCAGAGAAAAACAATATGGAATGAAAGAAGTCAGATACAAAAACATATGAAAACCATATAATTCCACTAAGCTAATCAGTGGTTATCTTTAGGGAGGAAAGAAATTGGAGTATTTGATTGAGGAGGAGCACAAAGAAAATTTGTGGGCTTCAGTAGCTGAGTGATCATTTTACATGTGGGTTTTTTTTTTTTTCAGTAAAACATTGAGCCTTTCTATGCATATGTTTTACTATTGAAATTTTAGAAATGCATTTCCATGCAGAGAATATGGGGTGCCAGTCCTCAACTGATAAATCTATAATAAAACCCCTGCACTTAAGGCTCACAGAACATCACAGAAGAGGGAGGGGATGTTGTAAGAGCCAAAGGACCAGGGCACCTGCTGCTAGATAGTGACTTCTAGACATGACAGGGCAGCTTCAGCCATGAAATCTCAACAGTATGGTTGCCTAAATAAGACTGGAGTAATAATAATACCAGTTGACATGCCAACGTGGATGGAGGAAATTTCCCAAGGCCCCACCTATAGATGAAGAGACCATGGAAATCTGGCTGGTGAGGGAGGTAGAGTCAGTTTTCTCCAAGGACAAGCTCCCTGATAGGTTATCTAATACTAAGTAGTCAAGTCAGTCCTAAACACATGTACATACCAGCACAACTAAATGGACCCAGTAGGATATATATATATATATATATACACAATATATATTAACATATATAATATGTATATTTAAGGAAGAGGTCATGAAATCAAGAAGGGAATATAAGAAAAGTTGGAGGGGAGAAGGAGAGGTGGGGATGATGTAAATACAGTACTCAAAAAAAAGTCAAAAAATAAGATTTAAGAAAATAAAGTCATTTCTAAATAATAAGGACATGGATAATTGAGCATAGTGGTGTACTGTATGTGAAGTGGCACACTGGAGGAAGACTGGCGATGTAAAGATGCACCCTGTAGACCTAGAACTATTAAAAAAGTAGAGCAGTGGTTATGTTTGGGAGGAGAGGGCTGGAAAGTGGGACTGAAGGGGATGTACTGATTCATGAGTTACTGGCCATTTTATAGTTTTCCCCTCATGGTGCATGCGTATTTATTATATTATCAGTAAACTGATAGTTATGTTTTATGCATGTTTGTCAATGTACTATTTCACAGTAAAATGATTTTAATTGCCTGAACTAGCTTTTAATGCCTCTGAACTACATTTGACGTCAAATTAAAAACAACTACTGAACTTTTCAAGGCTGTGTTCTTTTATACACACTACTCATCTGAACAGATGTCCTTCCCCCTTCCATCTGGAAAACTTTCACTTCATTCTTCAAGACCCATCTCTGATGTCACTGTTCTGTATTTCTTCTTTTGTACATAGTCTGAGTATGTGTCTGACCTTCCATCACTCTGAATTCTTCAAGAAGCCAGACCACAACTTATTCTCTGGCTATCGTCTTGTGTTACATTACCTGCCACATAATGGGAATTCACTAAAAATTATTTCATGGCTTGAAGGAATGAATCCCCATTTCCTGAACTAAAGAAGAAATATTGGCAACCATCATTCCTTGCCATCGGCATAATAAGATAAAGGGTACTAGGAGAAAAACAATTGTATTTTTTCAGTTATAGTTATGCCCTTCATCTACTATGGCATTCATTTTCTATATGCAGAACAATGAAAGGTTCATACTATGGTACATAATTAGACATGATATGGAATCTCTTCCATAGCTGGATACTTACTTCTGGTCATCATGCATGGTGTAAAGACAGGAATTTTGGCAGGGTGTGGTGGCACATGCCTTTAATCCCAACACTCGGGAGGCAGAGGCAGGCTAATCTCTGTGAGTTCGAGGCCAGCCTGGTCTATGTAGCGAGTTCCAGGCCAGCTGGGGCTATAGGGAAACCCTGTCTCAAAAAGATACCCCACCCCCCCAAAAAAATTTTAAGACTGGAATTCTTGTTTTGAAAGTAGTAAAATTTGGTTAGTGTTAAAAGTTAATTTTGCCAAATCAAATACAATACACTCTCATACTTTCTCAGCTATGTCTGGTGATAGTATTTTGAGACACTGTAGTGGATAGCACCCATCTAGAAGGTGGGGCCTAGCAGGAGGAAGTAAGTGGTTGGGAAGGCTATAGCCCTTTCCTTACTCTTCCCCTGCTTCCTGTCTGCCATGAGGTGAACAGCACTCATTCTTAGGCTGTTCTGCCTCCAGGTCAAGAACCAATGGCGCTAAGGACTATGAGCTGAAACCATAAGGCAAGATAAATCCTAACTCCCTTAAGTTTATATTGGAAATGTCACCGAGATAATCTAATTCTCTCCTGTGCTCTCCCTCTCACTCTTGTTCTCAGAGGTTACAATAATCTGCTTTTTTTTAAATCACTTATTTCAGTGGGTCTTTTCTGAAATGATGGATGTTATTTACTCATATATAACACAGAATGGAGCCGGGTGTGGAGATGCACCCCTTTAATCCCAGTCCTCGAGAGATACAGGCAGGAGAATCTCTGTGAGATGGAGGCCAGCCTTGTACATAGCTGGGGCCAGACAAGCTGGGGCTACAGGGAGTCCCTGTCTCAAAAAAAAAAAAGTAACATAACAGGATGGCTAACAAATTTAAAACTTATTGATTTAGAATTATTTAACCTATAGTCTGACTAACTTAGAAGAGAGCATTGGTTCCCCTGGAACTGAAGTTACAGGCAGTTGTTAGCTGCCATGTGGGTGCTGGGAATCAAACAAGGGTCCTCTGCAAGAGCAGCCAGTGCTGTTAACCACTGAGCAATCTCTCTAGCCCCAAGTTCATACATTTTTAATGGAATAGAACATATATCTTTCTCAGGTTGTCTCATACAGAAGCAGTGTGATGTCTTTTTTATATTAATCTTGATCTCTGGTTTAAGGGATTGTTCAGTTTTTTTCTACTGCATAGTTATTATTTTTTCCTTTTGTTATTAGTAAGCAATTTGTATATAGGGACAATTTATTTTAAAATTTTCTTTTAAAAATGATTTAGTGATATATACAACACAGTGATGGACACTGGCTAAGTTTTAGAGAAAAAGAGACTTCAAAGTGTGTGTCCTTGGATAGGACTCCTATATTAAACCTCACCCACCCATGACTAAGGAACCATTGCAGAAGCAGAGGCTGGGGGATTGTAAGAGCCAGGATTGGTCCATGAACATTGGGAAACAGAGGCTTTCAGGCCACTGGAAGTTTGCTCATGTGAACTTGTGCATTGGTGGTGTTGAGCACAAGACCTACGCCAACTCAATCAGACAAGGGTCCAGAGTGGTACAAGGGAAACAGATGGGCTGGCCGTAGCCTGGGAACTGTTGGAGACTTGATTCCTGCTGGGTGAGGGAAAGAATACCTTCTTTAAGATCTCTAGATAGGCTGACTAGACTCCAGTGGATGAACTTGTACCAAAGGACATTAAGTAAAATGCTTGACTGACTGGGACTTAACATGTATGGCAGAGTACATGAGGCCTGGTGGTGGGGTGTAGGGGCATGGTTGGGGGAGAAGGTCTTAATTTAAGAACTATTGTGTGAAATGTACAAAAGCTCAATAAAAATATTTTAAATGATCTAGTATGGGAATGGAGATATTTTCCAAAATAGAAAAAACAAGAAAGCCTAAGCAAGTGATGAAGGTCTGTGTAGCTGTTATGAAATATGAAGGGTGAGACAGAAATAATACACACATAATCTTAAATTTTCTAAGGTCATAGTTTAGTCAACTAGTTTAAGGAAGAAAATATATGTCTAGTCAAGGTTTATCTAAAAATGTTTGGTTTTTACCCAAGCTTTATCTAAATAGCACATGGTAATTAAAAATACCACACTGGTGGAACTAACCTTCTTGGATGTTTAGCAGACATACTTTGAGGCCTATACTGATCTAGTCAGAGGGACTGAAAGGACAGTTTTGCTCCTGACCCTCCAAAGTCGAATAAGTTCCAGGGGAATATGGAGCATCTCCCAAAATGTCCTATAACTGTGGTGAGTCACCTGTCCTCTTGTTCAGGGAGGCCATGGAGACCCCACCAGATGGACTTGAACTGGTGTCCAATGTACAAAGAGAAGGGTCAACACATAGGAAACATTTCCTCCATGCTTCCAAGTGAAGCCAGCCATGACTGAGTAGGACCTTTGACTTAACTTCACATAGATGGAATTGGTAAAAGAAAGGAGCCAGGGGCTCCTCCCAAGCCCATGTGACCCCTGAGGAACATATCCTCAAAGGATCTTAAGTGTAAAAAATAAATTGGTTTATTTGGGCCAACTGTATGGTCTTCAACACCCAAAAGGAAAGTATAACCAAAAATTAAAGTGATCAGTATATTTAAGAGTTCAAGGGATTACACTTCCCAGACATTAGGCTTAAGTCTATATAAAAAGTTATTTAGACAGTTATTTCTCATTGATGATTTTGTTCCTAACCAGAAAGTGCTGCTCAGATGTAAGACTTCAAATCTTGGTCTCCAATACTGTAAGTGCCCACCTCTAGCTAAGGGAGACAACCCACTATTGTGCTAAAATGATGGATAAATTTTTCTCCCCCTATCTAGAAGCCTTTGTGAGGGAACTGACACCGATTCTAGCCACTCCAACAGCTTATCAAAGTGCCTGAAAACAAATCCTCAGTTCATCACTCTCAAGTCCAGCCTTGGCAGACAATAGAAAAACTGAGGAGGAACCCAATGGAGGGATGCTTTTGGAAGCTCTCATCAAGAAATTCCAATGGACTCTGATATGAATATTTGAAACTTTCCCTGTTTTGACCTTTTTTCTGGGTCCCTGACTAGAACTTGTAATGTTAACTACTGTTGCCTTTACTTCTCCTTCACATCTCCTAGGCACGAGTCCAGGACTTTCTTTTCTCTGTAGGGTTAAGAGTTATGCAATTTGGGAATCTGTTAGATAGACCCACTGAAGGGTACCCCAATTGCCTCACCCTGCATCCCTGTTCGGCATGGAAGAATCCAGAACGGTCTGCATCCTGATTCCCTATCAGCAATTTGAGTATCCTCTTCAGGGGATGATGTGATAAGAATAGGAGGTAGAAATTGCTGATTCCCTATCAGCAATTTGAGTATCCTCTTCAGGGGATGATGTGATAAGAATAGGAGGTAGAAATTGGCTAGGCAATTAGGGTAAAAATACCCCAAAGAAAAGTAGCCAGTTTCTTGGCTAAAAATCAAAATGTCCTTGGGCCTCCTAGTAACATACTGTGTTCCAAAGGCCAAAAATGTCAAAAGTATATGGGAGCTTTTATCTAATCCCTAAAAGATTTTAGAGTTATCTCTTCAGGCGGGGGGGAATGTTAGAGAAGCAAAAAGCCCCATTTAAAAAAAAAGAAAGAGTACATGAAGTTGTTCAGGAAAAAAATGATGGGGAAATGTGGGAGGAGTTGGAGGGGAGGCAGTGGGCGTGGATTTGATCAAAACACCTTATATGCGTGTATGAAATTCTCAATAATTTTTTTAAAGTTAAAAAAATCTAGATGATGCCACTTAGATTTTAATAAGTATCAGTGTCAAAGAACAAGTAAAAGACAATAAACACTAACTGTAGTAAAATAAAAAAAACTGTAGGCCTTAATACAAATGACAGTGAATTCCAGTGGGGAGTATGGGAGGGTGCCAATGGAGAAGAGGGTATAAAGATGTTCTGTATGAAATACAAAAACTCAATAAAATATTTACAAAAATAAATATTCACCAAATAAGAAAAAAAGAAACTAACAATCAGTTATATAACCAGAAACTGTTCTTTGGTTAACTCATGTAATTAGAAAAAAATTTACATTTACCACAGGAATTAAATAATTATCAGTAGCCCCATTCAATCAACATTTGCTGAGTATCATATACCAAATGCAATGACCAAACTGAGAATATATTCATTGGCAAGACAAAGTCTCTTCCTTCCAGTAAACAAAAACTTGCTCAATGTTGATGTGCTAGGCCTAGGAATATATCCATGCACAAGGACATTCTTGCATTCTAATCTAATGATTGAAAGCTCCTTGCCTAAAAATGAAGGTGAGTAAAACTTCATTTTTTAGGATAATCACATATCACAGGTCCAAGAAAGATGACCAAAGCCATGGGTCATAGAAGGTGTCTAAGAGGTTGGTCATATAGACCACAGCAGCAAGAGGGGAACGCTCCTGGCATTCTTTTCTCTACTCACTTGAATCAGGGAGGGATCTTCTCCACTCTCTTGAATTAGGGAGGGATAAGAATAAAAATGAGTTATATGTGAGGAAGAAGCATAAAAATTTGTTTCTTGTTAATTAGTAGATATGAAAAACATTACCACTGTGGCAGGTTATGTGGTCTATGTGAACACTCATCCCACCTGGGTCCTCTGAAACCCTTCTTCAATGTGCAGGTAAGAGTTGTGATGGATAAGCTTGGTCTGATTCAGAAACACCAAGGAGATTAGTTAAGAATACCACTGGGTTTGAGGCCAGCCTGGTCTCCATAAGTGAGTTCCTTGTCCCAAAACAAGAAGAAGAATACTGTAAACGGCATTTCCAAAACAGATTAAGTAGGGAGGCAGCACCTTCCCTGAATGTGGGCCACACCATCCCCATAGGCTGGGGGCCCAGATGGAGCAAAAAGGGAAGAGGAGAAAGCCCAAAGAGCAAACATTCTCTTTTCTCCCCTCCTCTACTCTCCCTCCCTCCCTCTATCCTCTTTCTCCTCTCCCTCCTCTCCTTTCTCTCTTTCCTCTCTGTCAGGCACATATGCATATTCCCTCTTGACCTTCTACCGCGCAGCAAAAAGGCCTTTGCTAAATGCTTGTATCTTGATGTTGGACTTCCAGGCCTTTCTATCCATTTGAAATAAATGTCTGTTCTGTGAAATGCGCAGCCTGTGGTACCCTGTTACAGCAGTACAAATAAACTATGACTGTCTTTGAAAAAAAAAAAAAGAAAAACATTACCACTGAAATCCACCTCATGAATTTATATCCATGCTCAGGTGTCAAGGATTCTAGAAAGTGACTGTGACTAGTATTAATCAGATATATAGAGATTAGAGATGCATGTGTAAACATCTAAGTGTTATTTGCATTAAAAATGAGTTTTTCTGTATGAAGCAGTATATTCTAAAATGAAATGGAGATCTTTTTAAAAAGATTAAAACCTCATTCAATTTTATGTCTTACAGGGTTTATACTGAGTACAATAATGTATAACTGTATTAATTCAACACTGTGAACCTGAAAATTACAGCCAATTTTGAAAGGGATGTGCTTCTTTGCTCTGGAAACTGTTATTGACTATGTCAATGCTGTTGTAACGAAATGCTTCTACTAATTATGTGGTTATTAAATAAATTTTTAAAAATTAAAAAAATTTAAAAAGTAAGTGCTGAAGAATAGTGTGCTATTCCAAGTAAATATTATAAGTTGTATTTTGTAGACACTTGACCAATAAGTTAGCTGTTATAAATTAGGGAGCTAATTCATCCTAAAACATAAGTTGTAAATCCTATGTGATCCAATTTGAATAAGTCATCACTACAGAATTTTGTATTTCATACCATCAAAAGGCATTTGAGTTTTTCATTCATTCTTCCAACTGTTCCTCCTTGTGGGTAAGGAAATTGACTTGCAAAGCTGAAGTGTGAAATAGAATAAAGTTAACTCTTTCATGTGCATGAACTTGTCACTCTAATTTCATTAACATCTTGATGGAACTACCAGATTTTAACTCTTCCCTAGAAAAGGAAGAGTATGTGTTTTCTGATAAATGACTAAAAAACATGTTCACTTGTATCTTATAAGTCAACATTTAAAAATCCATACCGATAGCTCATGTCTCAATTCCAATGAAACACATAGAAAGTAATAAAATCATAAAAAAAAACACTGCACTAACAGCATTTCAGCTTGATGATAAATGTTTGCATATGTAATAGTTTGGGGTTTTGGGGGTTTTGTTTTGTTTTGTTTTGTCTTGTTTTTTCTCCCTGAAGCCCCAGCTGACCTGGAACTCACTAAGTAGACTGTGCTGACCTCCATCTCACATAGATCCACCTGCCTCTGCCTCCAAGTGCTAGGATTAAAGGTGTGTGCCACCACACCCAGCCATTTCTCTATTTTTAATAGTTTCTAAAATGGCATGCTGGTTTACAAAATGATTGCACTTTTATTTTTTTAATTCTTTTAAAATTTTATTATTTTTATTTTGTGTGTATGTGTGTATTGCCTGCATGTAAGTAAGTGCACCCGTGTTGTGCAGTGCCCATGGAGGTCAGAAGAGGCTGTCAGATCCCCTGGGACTGGAGTTACGGACAGTTGTTAGCTGCCATGTGGGTGTTGGGATTCGAATCTGGGTCTTCTCCAAGAACAACCAGTGTTCTTAATTGCTGAGCCATCTCTCCAGCCCCATGATTTCACTTTTAATCCTTTTTAATTGGTATTAATTTTTCTCATTCAAACTTTATAATTTTTCAATTAAAAGTTGTATCTGAGAAATCTCTAGAATCAGAGCATAAGAAGATATTTCATATGCAGTCAGGAGGCTTACAGGGCATCTACTTGAAAGTCATTAGCTATTAACAGTCAAGAGCCTTTTTAAAGGGCAATTTCAGTGTTGTCATCTATAGAGTAAGGTAAAGATTACACTGGTGAAGGATTTTGAACAAGGACAGCCACGAAGCATAAGTGAAATAGCTTCTAGGTAGAAGGCCCCACTAAATCCCATGTAAGGCTGTGCTGTCAGTATTATCTGAATTTGAAGTGTCCCCCATAAGCTCATGATTTGAATGTGTGGCAGTATTTCAGAAGACTAGAATCTTTAAAAGATGAGGCTTGCCTGGCAGAAGCAGGTCACTAGGGGCAGGCCTTTGAAGGTCATAATGTCACCCCCAGTTACAGCCACTCTACTTCCTGATCCATGGCCAGGTAAAGAATGTCTACCACAGCTCCTGTCACTGTAAACTTCATGCCTTCCCTGTTGAGATGGACAGAAATCATGAACCAAAATAAGTGCTTCCGCCTTTAACTTGTTTCTGATGACAGGTATTTTGGTTACAGTGATGCAAAGGTAACTAATATCAGTCGGCACTAAATCACCCAGTGACACCTCAATGCTGGAGGCAGCAGCACTGCTGTCACTGCCACACACAACATAATCCTCCTGGTACCCTGCTGGGGAGTACCTAAATCTAGTGTTACTCCCTTTTGTAACATAAATGCCTTTGGCAGAACAAAACTATGTCCAGTATTTTTTTAATGATCTTATATTTGGGATAATGTACCAGAACTCTGGGTAATAGTGGTTTCATTTATACAATAGGAACAAAGTTGTTTTACATTTCTCAGAAGTGTTTTTTTTTCTTTTCTAAAGAGGAAACATACAATAGGATGTTCAGAAATTCCCCCATCAGCATTAGTTCTCTTTTCTTAATCTCTTGTTAAACTGAGAACTAAACTGAGGTGAGAAAAGACATCATGAAACCCTTGAACTTGAAACCCTTGAATTTTTGTTCTTCCTCATTTTAAACACACAACCCAGCCAGAGAAGTGAATATACAAAATAATGTATCTGTTAGCTGTATAAAGATGAAGGAGTAGAGTTTGTTAAAGTGAAAATTTGAAAATATTTGAAACATACGCTTTGTAGTTCATCTATCTCAGGATTTTGCTTAAAGAAAACAAAAAAAAATCTTGCCTTCTGGAAAGTAAAAGAGAACCAACAGAAAATAAATTATTGCCCAGTAATTCATCCCTGCATTACCTTTGTCTTAAGAGACAGAAAACATCCAAGAAAAAAAAAATACAAAGAGGTAGCGAGAGGAAAATAAAGTTAGCTAAGGCTTATGGAGCCGTTTCTCTATGCCAGACACCAGGTGGATACTTTAGATCCATTATCCACTTAGAAGCAAAGCAAAAAAACATTACCAGACTTTATTTTAGCCTTCATATGACCTCGGAGCATGAGATAAAAGGAAATACAAATTCTCTCTGGTAGTTTGTTCTGAGATCTAGCAAAGAATCATTTTCCCAACCTTATCTGCTTTCACTCTGATACTTAGAGAATAGAAAGGTGGAGGTTGATAGGAACAGTACTAAGCTCTCAGGAACAAAAACTTCTGGGACACTCAAGGCTCTCTACAAAGCCAGTATTTGTCAGGAGTGTAATTACTACATATAAACCACATCTAAAACATTGAGATTGGTCTGGGTGCCACACACTTTTAAAAAGCTATAAGCAAATAGGGATACAGTCACCCAGAGGGGTGTTCAGTAAAGGGAAAGTTGAAAGTCATGTCCTACATGCAATGTAGAAATGGGAAGGTTTTACCTCAGCATAGACTTCAAATACGTATGGGGGTGTTTGGAAGAAAAGGAAATAGATATGTTCTCTAGGTTTCTGTTCTTGCTGCACCGTGAGATACATAGTAACATATTCATTAAAATAAAAATTTGTTCAACCAAACTGCTAAAAATGAGTGGGCTGAACAGGAGGTGGTTAAGTTCCCCTTCACTTGATAGTTCTGCCTAGGCCCTTGGAAGACTATTTTAAATATTAGGTGGGAGGTTAGAAAGAAACAGAATGACTTTGAAGTTCATTCCAATCCTGGAATCGTGCAAAAATGGAAGAGGCAGACTGGTACCCAATCTTGAGCCAAAACTTCAAGCCTCTGAACTCATAGTTTAAACTATAGAAGATCATAACAAACTACCTCTTACATAAACTATACAGTAAGTCAGATTTGCATTTTCCTTTCTAGTTGAAAGTTGTACTTTTTTAGCTCACTGGTTTCTTTTATAACTGAGACACAAAGCAATAGCTATTGATGGTCAGACGGGGATCAGGCATTGCTATTTTATCCTCTACAGATATCATATATGCAATTAAGAGTATTTTCATTCATTCAGATAACAGGTACTTACTGAGCATTAACTACATGCCAGTCACAGAACTACACATTCAAAAATAATAAGAGTTCCACCTCCTGGAGTTGTAGTCTCGTGTATTTACTGTCCCTGCATAGATTGTATTGAAGCTGTGGTTTTCATGTGTGCATTCATGCTTTTGTAGGTTACATTTTGATTAAAAATATCAAACTAAGCACTATCCTTCCATAAAAATTTCTTCAGAGAAATTATTCTCAACCTAAAAGTATTCAATTCACATAATTTGAGAAATATTTCTACCAAAAATAAGTTATTACTTATACTTAAGGAATTAAGCATGCTGTGATATGATTAATATATATCAACATTGATTTGCATAAACGTCATTAAAAATAAAATTACTTAAATAACCAAAAATCATTATGAAAGTTAAATAGCTGCCTTTTGACAGTTTCAGATGGATGGTAAATGTCTAGATCACCAGACAGGAATAGAAATATTTGAGTATTATGTCTACTTCTTTCACCAATAGTTTGATTTGCTACAAGACAAAATTTGACTTGTTAGAATTTTCATAGTAGGATTAAACTAAGAGGTAGAAAAATCTTTCAAGATCAAGTTATGTTATTAGTTTACTGACCCTCAAAAATAAAATACTGAAGAGTCCAAAGGCAGTGTCTAGGGGCTGAGGATGTAGCTCAGTGGGAGTGCCTACATAGTACGTGCAAGGTCCTGGATTTAATCCCCAGTGGGGGGTGGGGGGCAAGAAAGCCTTATGTTCCTGCCATGTTCCCATATGCAGAGTCATTTTCTTAGAGAAGGATATTCTTAGAGGAGGAATTCCCCTACTTTTGTGGGACCCATTCAGCATCCTCTGGAGGTAAAATGATACTCTTTAATCATACATGATTATCCAGTTACCATTTCATGAGTCACGGGCAATCATATACTGTTCAGCACATAGAAGGCACTCAGTGAACATTTTTGAGTGGACGAATGAATGAGCATTGAGTGAAATAAACTAAGGTGACATTACAGGGACTAAAGAGGAAAATGATCCACTTATTAACTCTTTCAATAAATACTGATTTCTACAGAAAGATTAGGCACTGTGTGTTAGATAGAAATCAACAAAAATAGACATGATCATATAGTCTTCAGTGAGTTTACAGTCTAATTGAAGAGAGATACTAATTTAAAATTTATCAGTAAAATGCAGATTTAATGTGCATCATATGGTAAGTGCTATGAAAGAGACATGGTGCTATGAGAGTATATAACAGAGGAAGGCAGGGAAGACTTGCTTAATAAGCACCAAGGGAGTACTTAATGAAATGAGGTGGAAAGAGAGTTCCAGGCACAAGTTCTGACAGATGCAAAGGTCTTCATGGAAGAATGGGGGCTCCTGTGACTGCTACATAGGAGACATAATGTGAGATGAGGTTGGGAGACCCTTGAAGGCCAAACGAAGAGGTCTTTTAAGACCAAAGTAGAAGCACCAGAGTATATAGCAAGAATATACACACATATAGCAATCTGCACTCAAATTTATGCATGAAATGGGACATTTTATGGTTTTTTTTATTTATACATATCTTTTTCATTGCATTATCATTGACAGATAGTTAAATTCACCCTTTTAAGATAAACAGTGCAGTGAGCTGTGTTGCATTTACTAAACTGTGTAACCACCGTCATAGTGTAATTGCAGAATCTTCTAACTATCCCCAAACAGAAGACCCACAGCAACAGCAGTTACTCTGTTCCTCTTACCTCACCTTCCAGACTGGAAATCATTAAGGTACTTTTTTCCTTCTATAGATCTGCCTGCTCTGGACTGTCATATAAATGGAATCATAAACACAACCATTTCTACCTTTTTACTTAAAGTTTTCTATTACTTTATTCTTTAGTAAATCAGTTGACAATTTCACGCCTGTATCTAATGCATTCTGGTCACTCTTTCCCCCACATCCTCACTTATCTCCCTCCCATTCCTATAGCAGTTTCTTCCTGTCCCCTTCCCAGATTCACAGTTTTTGTTTGTTTCATTGTGTGACCTGTTTGGTTTAACCAGGGCCATCTTTGTGACCATTGGATTGGGACTATCCATTGAAGCCTGAAGAGGTCAACAGTCAGTACATAACTGAAGGCAATGACTGGCCCTTTCCCTGAATCTATCCATAAGAAATAGTTCAACAATAAGGGATTGGGCCCCCCGAACCCTTCCTCCATCCTTATCTGGCTATTGACGGGCCCATTCTTGGGCAATCCCAGTGCAGTCATCTGTAATTGAGAGTTGTGTATTGTCCAGAAGAGGGCTGTTCACAGCTCTTCTCCCTATCTTCTGGCTCTTACAGCTTTTCTACCCTCCCTTCTGCAATGTTCCCTGAGTCTTGGATGCAATGGTTTCATTTGGTTTCTGGCTTCTTTCACCTAGATGTTTTCCAGGTTTACCAGGCTGCAACATGTACTTTCATCCAGGCCATCATATATATTTTATTTCTGTTGAATGACAGGATATTAAAAATATCTTCTCCCTATCTTCTGGCTCTTACAGCTTTTCTACCCTCCCTTCTGCAATGTTCCCTGAGTCTTGGATGCAATGGTTTCATTTGGTTTCTGGCTTCTTTCACCTAGATGTTTTCCAGGTTTACCAGGCTGCAACATGTACTTTCATCCAGGCCATCATATATATTTTATTTCTGTTGAATGACAGGATATTAAAAATATTAATATTTTATGGTATGAATATATACTATACT
>NW_008349073.1:3146727-3158038 GCF_000622305.1 Nannospalax galili | reverse complement strand
TATTTTGTGGTATGAATATATACCACATTTTATTTATCTGTTCATCCTTTGGTGGACATTTGGTTGTTTTTAATTATTGACTATTATTACATTTGTGTACAAGTTTCTGTGTGACAACTTATTTTCTCTTGGTTGCATTCCAAGGAGTAGAATTCCTCGGTAAGTGGGATAATCTTCTAGTGTTCACTATTAGCATGTATGGGAGATGAACTTCTGACCTGTTCTTCACTCTACCCAAATCTGTGAGGAAAGATGAAGATTTAATCCACATAATCCTGGTTCAGCCTTTCCTGGGACACCAGTGTAGTCACACCACATATTCCACACTGTACATAGCAGCCTGCCAACACTAAACTTGGCATCCAAACCACATAAGAACTAAGAATCAGGATGCAAACTGCACCTCTGGCTGATTGACCACATCACATTACTTTTGGTGGATCTGGGATTGCCCTGCCCTGAAGCTTCCTTCCTGTATCCACAGAGTGAATGGAGGAATGCTCTATGTACTTTAGGGGTTCCTCCCCACTAACACATTTTTCCACAGTGAGGGAAGCAAAGAGGCCAGTATCATCTCTCCAGTAGGGATTCAAAGCCTTAGAATAAAGAGAATTTGCTCAAAAGTTCCCCAACCTCATTTCTGTCTCTATCCTTAGTCCACCAAAATGGGTAGATTTCTTTTTTCAATTCTTTTGCCATTTGTAAGGTCTCACTATGGGGTGTGCAGGAATGGTGTGGAGGTACTGTTAGCTGTCACAATGATGGGTGGGTATGATCTGCTTTCAGTTAAGCAGGATCAGTGACATAAGATGTCTCACTGTGCTTGGACCAGCCTTTGCAACTTCCTTCTTTTACATTTTCTTTAGAAATCGCTTTATTGACATATAAGTTACATATAATGAAATCCAGCTACATAAAGTATTATTTCAAGGGGTTTTTATTTTTTTATTTTGTGCAGGTTTAACAGAATGTGCACTGATTTTAACATGGCTATGGAAGTTATCCCATGTGTGGCAACAGATTTTGTAACATTAAAATGACTTGAAGTTTTTTCTCATTATTACATGTGGTATTATGTTTTAGCACTTATTTATTTACTTACTTAGTATTTATTTATTGGGGGCACACATATGCCATGGCACTGATGGGGAAGTCAGAGGACAACCTGTGGGAGTCAGTTTTCCCCTTCCAACATGTATATCCTGGAGTTCGAACTCAGGTCCTCAGGCTTGACAGCCAGCTGCTCTTACCTGCTGAGCCACCTCTCCAACCCTCTTCACATTTTAAAAAACACCTTATTAGCAACAACAGTCACCTCATTGTGCATAACTTTTTGCTCCTAACTCTAACTGTATAACTGCATCAGTCTTTCCCATTCATCCCTTGCTACCCTCAAAGACTTTTAATGTATTTGGAATTGTGCCACAGTCAATCTTAAAACATTTAAAAACAAACCCTATACCTTTTAGCATTTATTACCCATTTTTCTTCAACCCCCTATCCCTCAGCAACCAGATATCTGTTTTGTATAGTGATTAATTTGACTGTTATGTGCATTTAACACAGATGGAATCATGCTATATGTGTCTGATGTCCTCCACCTAGCATGTTGTTGTTAAGGTTCATCTGTGTTGTATCATGTGGCAATTATTTCACTTTTATAGCTGAATAATGCATTACTTTAATAACATACCTTTATTTGACTTTAAATCCACTGGCAGACATTTAGGTTGTTTCTGTTTGGGGCTATTATGAATCAAGTTGCTGTGAACATTAGAAGTTTCTGTTTGGGAAAATACTCGTACTTTTCATGAATATGTGCCCAGGAGTGTAACTGTTGGGTCACATGGTAACTCTACATTTAACTTTTTTAGGAAAAGCAACTGTTTAAAGTTGCTGAACCACTTTACCATCCTGATAACAGAATATGAAGGTTTCTGTTTCTCTATATCATTGCCAACACTTATTATTGTCTTCTTTTTCTGATAGCCCTCCTAGGTGGTATGAAATGTGTCCCATTGTGGTCTTATTTACATTTCTTTGGTGGCTAATGAAATTGAACATTTTTTCATATATTTGTTGTCCATTTGTCTATCTTTCATTGTTGCTGTGGTCATGTGTACCTGTGTATGTGTTGTGCACACTTTTGTACATGCATGTTTGTGAGTAAGTGTGTGGGCATGCATGCCCATGAGGAGGAAAGTTTGACTTCAGGTATCTTCCTTAATCTTGCTTGGCTATTTACTGACATAGGGTCTCTTGCTGAGCCCAGAGCTCAGCTATTTGGAAAGCCTAGCTAGCCAGCTTGCCCTGGGGATCACCTGTGCCCACCTCCCAAGTGCTGGGATTACAGGTGGGCCATCACACCCGGTCAGCATTTATGTGCCTTTTGGTAATCTGTACTCCAATCATCATGCATGCAGAGCAAGCACATTATTCGCTGAGCCAGCTCCCTGCCCTCCCCACCCCCCATTTGTATATTTTCTGGAGAAATATCATGCCTGACTTTGGATATGCAACTAAACTTTCAAGCAGATAAAAGCACTCTTATGCCATCATCAGAATCTAGTATAATACAGTTTACATAAAATGATAAAATATGTTTGCATGGTGGTAATACACATTGAATTCAAGGGATGCAGCTATGTCAACAGTGTCGACTATACCATGCTTTATTTGGAAGATTTGTCCACTACTTAAGAACATCACATCACCAGTGACAGGGAATGCTCTAGTGGTATTTGAATTGCTAGTGTAACATTCTTTCTTTATTGGTCTACATTCGTTTCTGTGGCATGTAAATATGTCCCTGATGGAATTTCAGACTCTTTCTTAATATTATTTTTATTTTATGTGTATGAGTGTATGGCCTGTATTTGTGTAAGTGCACCCATGTAGTGTGATAGCTGCAGAGGTCAGAAGAGGGCATCAGATCCCCTGGAACTGGAGGTAAGAACAGTTGTTAGCCGCCATGTGGGTTATGGGAATCAAACCCAAGTGCACTGCAAGAGCAGCCAACGCTCTCAACCACTGAGCTGTCTCTCCAGCCCCCTTCAGATTCTTTAACAGGCTTAGAAACATAGAGATCTCATTAAATGTTAACAATGAGTCATTTATAAAATATTTTGTCATTTTAGACTAAAATATTTCAATGTTGTTTAATGTATAAGCAATTCATGTTGGAAAATTTACATATTAAAATTATATAATTTTGTGGTCTATTGTTTTCCAGTCATATTTTTATTCTGTTCCCAGAAGCCTGTGAAATAATATTGGACATAGTAGGATTTTGGTTTGGGGGTTGTTTGGGGTTTTTGTTGTTGTTGTTTTGTTTTGTTTTGTTGGGGTTTTTTTTGAGACAGGGTCTCCTTGTAGCCCCAGCCAGCCTAGAACTTGCTAGTAGAACAGGCTGGCCTCCATCTCACAGAGATCTGTTTGCCTCTGCCTACCAAGTGCTGGGATTAAAGGTATGCACCACCATGCCCATCTGACATAGTTGGATTTTAAGAGATGTATCTTTTATGTGTGATATTTTATGACATATTGTCCAGCATCATAATAAGGGAACTTAGTTTGCAATGTATTAACAAATAAGACCAAGCTCATTTGTACAAATGCCACTTCCCCATTTTCTCCTTTTCGGCTACCTATAATTTCTGTCAGTTATTACCCATGCTTCAGTTAGGTCACTTCCTCTCCCTCATCTTATTCAAATCAGTTTGGTCTGTTATTACAGATCTTAATGCTAGGTGTCTTCATTTCCACACATACTTTCATTTCTTATATAAAGCAGTTTATTCTCTGAAATTCACATTTTCCATATTAGAAGACAGCAGCATCTGATTCCTTCATTTTATCTTCTAGTCTGGATGTGCCTACGCACTTACATACTGAAAAACTCATTATTTTATAATAGATTACTTATTTCTCTTTTATATTAGGCTTAGATTGTGGTATTGATTTTTTTAAATCACAATGTGAAGATAATTTATGTTACCTATGACTTTCATTTGGATATAATGAAGGAAACCTCACAATCCATTGGTTATAGAAATGAGACAGTGGGTCTGAGGGGTTAAGAACCACTGGTCTGTCCACTTCACATCCTCTACATCTCTCATAGGTAGGAAGGGAATCTTCTCTGTGCTGTGGCAGGTTTTATGATCTCAGTTGAGTGGGCTTGGGTCTCAATATGCCATAGAAATTTAGATAATCATCTCTAACCCAAGCCTGGTCTCAAGATTAATAATGTCAAGAACCTACCCTCTCGTCCCTAGCACAGAAAGCCCCCTGATTCAACCTCAGAGGTTTAGAAAAATGATAAGGCTCATGATTTAAGGTAACTCAAGAGCCTTTCTAATTTTATCCATTACAAATGTGACCATTATTACCTTATGTGTCCTTGTGGTGCCAGGAATCATTGAATTATTATTAAATGCAACATACGACTTTATAGTAGTAGCAACACAACTGTATAATTTATAAAAACAATATACTTAAGATTGTTACTCCTGGGGCTGGAGAGATGGCTCAGTGGTTAAGAGCACTGACTGCTCCTGCAGAGGACCCGGATTCAATTCCCAGCACCCACATGATGGCTACGAACTATCCTTAACTCCAGTTCCTGGCGAATCCGAAGCCCTCTTTTGACTCCGTGGCATTTCACGAGTCAGGTACACTCACATACGTGCAGGCAATACATTCATACACATAAAATAAATAAAATATTTTTTTAAAAAAGATTGTTACTCCTTTATTTCTTCCCTGATTTGTTTCTCCATTGCTGTGATAAAACACATACCAAAACTAACTTGGGGAGGAAAGTTTATACTACTTACTACTTGCTTCTCTGGCCTGTGCTCAGCCTGCTTTCTTATACAACCCATCTGACCATCTACCCAGGGGTCGCACCACCCACAGTGGGCTGGGTCCTCCCACATTATTCAACAATCAAGAAAATGCCTCACAGACATGCCCACAGGACAATATGATAGAGGAAACTTCCCAATTGAGGTTCCCTTTTCCCAGATGTGTCAAGTTGACAACTAAAGCCAATCATGGCATTCGAACCCTTATCAATGGTGACACACAAACACATCACTTTATTTACATATTTATTTATTTATTTTTCTTTGTGAGGCAGGGTCTCCCTATAGCCTCAGCTGGCCTGGAACTCACTATGTAGACCAGGCTGGCCCTGAACTCACAGTTAATCCCCAGTGCTGGGATTAAAGGTGTGCACAAGCAAACCTGGCCAAATACATCGCTTTAAACCATAACCTTTTCTTTCTTTCTTTGTCCCCAAGATGTCACATTAATATCACAGTTTAAAGCTGTGATAAAGCACTGACAAAAACCAACTTGGGAAGGAAAGGGTTTATTTTGTCTTACTCTTCTAAGTGAAAGTCCATCACCAAGGGAAGCCAAGGCAGTAATGTAAGCAAGGCAGGAACCTGGAGGCAGGAACTGAAGCACAGACCACAGAGGAATGCTGCCTACTGGCTTGTTTCTCTAGCCTGTGTTCAGCCTGCTTTCTTATAAAACCCAGGACCACTTGCTCAGAGTGACAGAACCCACATTGGGCTGAACCCTACCACATGACATAACAATCAAGAAAATGCTTCACAGAAATGCCTACAGGACAATCTGATAGAGGAAATTCCCCAGCTGAGGTTCCCTCTTCCTAGGTGTGTCAAATTGAAAACTGACGCCAACCATAACAATATCTTACCTTTATGTGTTGGTTATTTTCAACTAACACAGTTGCTCAGCTATGATTTGGATCTCTGCAGCTTCCTGCTAATAAAGGCCTTTATGTGTTGGTTATTTTCAACTAACACAGTTGCTCAGCTATGATTTGGATCTCTGCAGCTTCCTGCTAATAAAGGCCAGGCTTGAGAATTTATTTGCCCCTGCATGAACTGGGAAATATGGAGGGCTTCTGCATCCTGACTTCTCTTTCTGAGTCCTCCATGTTCTTTGCTCTAATGCACATTTTAGCAAAATTATACAAAATCTAATATTTAGAAATCTTCTGTAATTATCACATGGTTTTATAGAAACCTCAGTCATATTAGACCATGTGAATTTCTGTTTTTTCTTGCTTCTTAGTTTTTGATATTGTTGTTTTGTGGAGGGTTTTGTTGTAATCTTGGCTTGGTTTTGCCTTTGTTTTGAGATAAGGTCTTGCAATATTGCCTAGCCTTATCTCAAACTCCTGAGCACAAGTGATCCTTCTACTTTAGACTCCCAAGTCCTGGAATTATAGGCTGCAACACAGTGTACAGCCATGTGAATTAATTTATGAACATTTTTTATTGATCCAGCCACCAATGTGTCTATGAAATTCCAGACTGGAGAGAAATAAGCAGTCATCAACTTTCTCAAATTATTTTGGAAAGAAAGTAGTTATAAACTGTAGATCCTGGAATACCTGAGTCAGAATGACCAGCAAGATGGAATTCTTGAGGAGGATTATAAGTATTTTCATGGAGAGTATTCAATAAGAAAAAATACATCTATTTTTCTCAAAAATAAGCAGAGAAAAGAATGGCTGTGTGGTGTTTCTTTGTCCCTTTCAAATGGGTCTATGAGTAATTCACTAAGAAATTTAATTGGGGGGTGGGCTGGATAGATGGCTCAGTGATTAAGAGTGCTTACTGCTCATACAGAAGACCAAGGTTCAGTACCTAGCACCCACATGGTGGCTCACAACTGCCTACAACTCCAGTTCTAGGAGATTTGATGCTCTCTTCTGACCTCCACAGGCTCCTGAATGCACATAGTCACATAATCTCACACAGGCACACATACACATACATGTATTTTTTACTTTAAAAAAAAAAAAAAGAAATGGGACATGGAGAGATGGTTGAGCAGTTAAAAGCACTGTCTTCTCCTGCAGAGGGCCCAGGTTCAGTTCCCAGCCCTACATGGTGGCTAACAACTGTGTATAACTCCAATTCCAGGGGATCCAGTGCCCTCTTCAGACCTCCACAGGCACTGCATGACATGGGAGCAGTTACAGACATGTATGCAATATAAAATATGTACATATGTAATACAAACAAAATACACATAAAATAAAGATAATAAATAAAATATTAAAAAGAAAGAAATATAACTAGGGGCTGAGAGTATCTCAGTGATAAGAGTGCTTTCTTGGCATGCACTGGGTCCTTGGTTTGATCGTTAGCAATACACACACACACACATACACACACACGAAAAAAAAAAGACACAAGAATTTAAGGTAGTTTGGGTCAATCGATAACTGACTATGGGATTCAAATTGCTCATTTATTCTGTGTACCTTAGAAGCACCTACTTTCTATGTCCTTTCTCTTATTTGAATCAGTTATTTAATAAAATGAAGAATCTTTATGAAACACAACCTCTTACATACACAGCAATACTTTTGATTGTTTTAGTTTTCTGGAACTGCATTACAAAGTATCACAAACTGGTGCTTAAGCAACAGAAATGTGTTGTCTATGCTTCTGGAGGCAAGAAACACAAGATGAAGGGGGTCAGGGCCATTGTTTACTTATTGAAAAAGAAAAGTACCAGAAGTCTTGAACAATTCTGAGTGTCCATAAATCGGTCATATTTTTTGTGTTTGAGAGATAATAAATTACCAATTGAGATATAGCTCCTTCTTGTAGACAAACTGGCAAATTATCAGCTAAATCTCATTATCAAAACAAATATTCTTTCTAGATTTGAACATATAAGCACCCCTCAGATTCCTGCCACCATGTTTCTCTGTACTATGACTCTTTAAAGAGAAGCCAATGAAAGCAAAGTTGTGAAATAAAGGAGAGTTGCCTTTGGAATATTACTTTCCCTTCTTTCTCTGCTTCCTCCCTTGCATTAACACGCTTTGTCGGCCTTTCTTGGCCAGCATCCTTTGGAGTACTCCAACTTCTCTGCCTGAGCCTTGCTGTTTGGTCCTTCCTGCCTCTACCACTTAGGAGTTACTATTATGAGTTCACTTAGAGAAATTTGCCAGTTCTAGATTTCACTGGGGTCTCTTTAACATGTTATCTTTAGTTGCACTTAAACTATTTAAAGGGCTGAAGAGATGACTCAGCGGTTACAAATACTGGCTGCTCTTGCAGAGGACCTGGATTCAGTTCCCAGCACCCACATGGCAGATAACAACTGTATTGGTCAGCGTTCTACAAAGAAACAGAACCAGTAGAATGAATATATATAGAGAGAGATTTATCAGCTTAGCTCACAGGATAGAGTCCAAGTAGTCCAACAATGGCTCCACCACACTGGAGAGGCTGCGAAACTGTAGTAGCTCAGTCCATGAGGCTGGATGTCTCAGTAGTCCCAATCTGGCACTGAAGATCTGACAAATTCCAAAAGATTGGCTAGTATTCAGTCTACAGCAGCAAGATGAACTCACCAGCGAGAGAGAAGGCAAATAGCAAGAAGCCAGGCATTCTCTTCTGCCATGGCCTTTTGTAGGGGCTGCCATCAGAAGGTAACACCCACATTTAGGGTGTGTCTTCCAGCTTCAGATGATCCAATTAGAAGATCTCTTTCATTTCAGTTAATCCCAAATCCAGTCAAGTTGACATCCAGGATTAGCCATCACAAGTGCAGCCCTTGTCAACTTGACACCCAATAGCATCTCTCTATGTCATGCTTAATTTTCAAATGAAAACAATGTTGAGGTCATAATTTCACCTAACATGATATGACTATCCCATAATACAATGACCAATGCATTATGTATCTTAGAGTAGGTGATAAGGTCTTCGAGGAATGCTTAGTCCTTTAGCGTCTCATAACCCAATATAATCATAAAAGTTCACAACACTTAACCACCTAACACTTATCTCAACTACACATTCAAAAAAGAATAACACAAGTATCTGCTTAACATATGTGTGTACATGCACAAGCCTATTCTTAACCAAATAGAACAAAAATACTTATGTCAATTACAATCCATGTTTCTGCAACTGGTCACGTGGCCTAAGTTGGTATTTGTAACTACCTTCCTCTACGACCCATTCTGTATTTCCTCTACCATCAGCAAGCACCTCAGCAGGTCTTGGCTCTTTCCCTGGAGGAGTGAACCCATACTTCTGTCCCTGAAGGGTCCTGGCCATTGGTTGTCCTGTCTGGATTAGGTTGTTGCAGTTTCCCACTGACCTTAATCACAGGACATGGTAACACCAAAAATCACCCTGAGGAATCTCCTGCCTTCCAGATATAATCTTCATTACCTCCATTGTGGAGAACCAGTCCAATTTCCCCCTGGTAGTCTAGGTCAATCACCCCTCCTAATATTGTTATTCCTTTCTTATCCTGCTGACTTAAGGGCATCAGGAGCCCAAAGTGGCCAGGGGAAGTCTTAGCTTCCAGTTCAACAGAATGTTTGTTGTCTCTCCTGGCAGAAGCACTCCCTCCTCTGAAACCAAAACATTTAAGCCAGCAGAGTGCAAAGTCGAGGGTACAGGAAGCAAAAACTTTCCTAGTGGGTTACCAGGGGTGATAGTGAGTGGAATCATTCCCACTTCCACCCCTTGATTCCTGAACCTGTGAATCCTGGCTATAGGAGAAACTGTACCATATATTGGATGCTGATTCAAAGCATACACCGCCTTCTGGAGGACCCTGCCCCAGCCCTTCAGGCTATTGCCACATAATTGGCACTGTAACTATGTCTTTAAGAGACAATTCCATCATTCTATCAAGCCAGCTGCTTCAGGATGGTGGATGTGATGGCTAATCCTAGGTGTCAACTTGACTGGATCTTGGATTAACAGAAATGAGAGAGATCTTCTTAATTGGATCATCTGAAGCTAGAAGACATGCCCTAAATGTGGGTGTTACCTTCTGATGGCAGCCCATATAAAAGGCCATGGCAGAGGAGAATGCCAGGTTTCTTGCTGCTTGCCTTCTCCCTCGCTGGTGAGTTCGTCTTGCTGCTGTAGACCGAAGACTAGCTGATCTTTTGGAATTCGTCAGACCTTCAGCACCAGATTAGGACTACTGTGACATCCAGCCTTGTGGACTGAGTGACTACGGATTCTCAGCCTCTCCAGTGTGGTGGAGCCATTTTTGGACTACTTGGACTCTATCCTGTGAGCTAAACTGATAAATCTCTATACATATATATTCATTCTACTGGTTCTGTTTCTTTGGAGAACCCTGACTTGTACAGTGGGGAACATGGTAAGACCAGTGGATTCCATGTCCATGGGCCCACTGTCACACTTCTTTGGCTGTGAAGTGAGTTCCCTGGTCAGAAGCAATGCTGTGGGGAATACCATGATGGTGGATAATGCATTATGTAAGTCCCTGCATGGTAGTTTCATGGACTGAGTGACTATGGATTCTCAGCCTCTCCAGTGTGGTGCAGCCATTGTTGGACTACCCAGACTCTATCCTGTGAGCTAAGCTGATAAATCTCTCACATATATATTCATTCTACCAGTTCTGTTTCTTTGGAGAACCCTGACTAATACAGATTGTGGTACCAGAGAGTGGGCTGTTGGCTGTGTAGAACCTGACCATGTGGGGTTTTGAAGAAATGTGCAAGACTTTGGAAGGTTGGGCTAGAAAGGCAGCTGACTGCTGTAAGCGGAGTTTAATAGGCCATTCTAGTAGGCAACTGGAAGAAAGTAGTGCTGAGAACAATGTAGTTCCAGAGGGAAATAAGGACTTAAGTAGCAATTGGGATATTTTGGCAGAGAGTCTGGCTGGAGTCTGCCCACAGCCAAAAACCTTGCCTGAGGCTAAGTTGAAAAGCCATGGACTAATTTCTCTGGTGGAAGAAATTTCAAGACAGCCTAATGTAGAAATGGCGGCATGGCTATTAATGGTGAATATTTTATAGATTTACAGAGAAAAAGAGCAAATGGGGCAGAAAGAAATACAGAATATACAAGTGGATTGAAAAAAAGCACTAGAGAGACTAATGTTGGAGCCCTGGCATGTGTTGGAGAGGATCCCATTGATAAGGAGATTAAAGTGATTAATCTCTAGGGGCCTAGAGATTCAAACTTAAACAATGGAGAGAGTGCCTCCAGGGCAAGACCACACCCAGTTAAGCCTCCAACCTGTGAAAGGAAAATGCTGCCAATACAAGTGGATTGAAAAAAAGCACTAGAGAGACTAATGTTGGAGCCCTGGCATGTGTTGGAGAGGATCCCATTGATAAGGAGATTAAAGTGATTAATCTCTAGGGGCCTAGAGATTCAAACTTAAACAATGGAGAGAGTGCCTCCAGGGCAAGACCACACCCAGTTAAGCCTCCAACCTGTGAAAGGAAAATGCTGCCAGTACC
>NW_008349073.1:3099830-3146258 GCF_000622305.1 Nannospalax galili | reverse complement strand
TCTTTTGATTTTATAGAGGCTTACAGTTAAGATATTTACCTGAGTCTCAGACAAGACTTTGGACTGTGGACTTTTAAACAGTATTGAGACTGATAATGATTATGGAGACTTTTAAAGTGGGACTAAATGTATTTTGCATTTTATATGGTCATGAGCCTATGGGGGTCAGGGGGCAGAATGTGATGGTTTGAATGAAAATGTCCCCCATAGGCTCCAAGTATTTGGACATTTTGTCCCCAGATGATGGTGCTGTTTTGGGAGGTTTTAGAAGGTGTGACTATCCTGGAGGAAGCATGTCACTGGGGGGTTGGCTTAGAGAGTTCTTAAGCCTTGCCAGATCTCCAGTCGCTCTCTTGTTTCCTGTGCCTGTGTGATGATGTGAGAGCTTAGCTTCTGCTGCTCCTGCTCCAGCCACCTCCAGCCACCTCCAGCCACCATGCCTCCCTGCCATGACAGACTGTAATTTCCCTGGAATCGTAAGCTCAAATAAACTCTTTCTTCTATAAATTGCTTGGGTCAGTGTTTCTATCACAGCAACAGAAAAGCGACTAATACAACAACCATCCGTAACTCCAGTTCCAGGGGATTTGATGCCCTCTTCTGACTTCAATGGGCACTGCATGACATGGGTGCACTTACATACATGAAGGCAAGACACTCATACACATAAAATAACATAAAAATAATAAAATATTTTAAAATAAAACTATTTGTCCCATGCTAATGGAAGAGAAAAGAGTTACCCCAGACCCTTCCAAACCATCCAGGAACATCTATGTTGGGAAAAAAAAAAAAATCTGGGAGAAAATGGTGGATTGCTATTGTCTAATCACTCCTAATAGCTTTTGAGGGGGAATCTCAGGCAAGATCAACTATAAAGTACAGGGTCTAGGGACTAATACAAATGCAGGGCTCCATGCCCAGAACTCCAGCTTATAGGAGATAAGCAGGCAACCAAAGGTTGTAACCTCCTTGACAATATAAGTGCAGTACCTAGATTGGGTTTTTTCCACAGGCCACTGCTTTGTCCCCTGACAAATGCACCATTGTGCAATTATCCAGAAATGGAGACAGCTGCCACCTTGTCCTGCCTTGAGACACTAGAGGGCATGCATCAGACTTAGACCCTCCTCCCACCTGAACCTAGGACCCCTCTAGGGGCAGAAGGAGGCAACAAAATGAGAGTTCCCTCCATCTACTAAAGCAACCTGGTTGCTGACCGAGGCAGATGGTGGTAGTTGTCAACTGTGAAGGCAAGGTGGACCTAGGGCACGAAGGGACAGAGAGCAGACAGCTGGTAAGTCTGACAAGGGAAGTCAGAGAGACAATGGGAAGTAACACTTCAAGTGTTAACACTCCAAATCCCCAGACATCGTTCCTCCAAACTTACTGTTAAAAGTTTCAAGACGGGCTGGGTGTGGTGTTGCATGCCTTTAATCCCAACACTGGCAAGGCAGAGACAAGAAGATTTCTGTGAGTTCAAGTCCAGCCTAGTCTACATAGCAAGTTCCAGGCCAGCCAGGGCTATATGGGACCTGGTCTCAAAAAAAAAAAAAAAAATCTTACAATACATGTAGGAAATACATTCATATATATAAAATAAAAAATAAATAATAAAAATAAATATTAGAAAAGGGAGGCGATAAGAGATGGCTCAGTGGTTAAGAGCACTGGCTACTCCTGCAGAGGACCTTGGTTTTATTCCCAGCATCCACATGGTTAACAACCATCCTAACTACAATTCCAGGGGAATCCAACACTCCTCTGACTTCCACAGGCATTGCACAACATGAGTGCACTTACATACATGCAGGCAATACACTCATACACATAATATAAAATAAATAATAATTATTAAACCAAAAACCAATTATGGACAGCATCCACAGAGCGTTAAGCCTCAAACACCAGTACCCTGTAGAGAAGGGAGTGATGTTTTCATGCAAACTGATTATAGTTTCTTTCAATCACACAGCATTAAAAATGATATCAAGCCAGGCATGGTGGTCTATGATTTATATTGGAAAAACCTTTAAATCTTCATTTGACCAACCTCTATTTGAAATTCACCATTTCCTATCATTATTAAGGTAGATAACCAAAGGCACATGTCTCAAAATACAAAGTATTCTCACCAATACTTGATATTATGATTTATTATTAGTTCTTAGTATTTAGTGAATCAATAAAAGTACATGTTACCATATCATAAATCTGTTATAATACTTTAAAAACTAAAATTCCTCTTAACTTTAATTATGTAACCTTACAAATATAAACATATATTATTTTATGCATTCATGAAAATTATCCTAAGAAGAAGGTTTGGAAACTTGACCAGATGGCCCCAGAAGCATACAAAAAGCTTTAGAAACCCTAATAGGGTTATGCTACGGGGGAAAAAAAATCTATGCTACCATAAGAAAAAGCAAATCCATAGGGACAAAAATTAAAGAGATACAGAAGAAGACTGCAAGGTGTCCAGTACTTTTCTGAGCAGTGGGGAGAAACATTTTGTATTCAAATGTAACGGTGGTCACACAAGAGTCTAGATTTGTCAAAACTCTTTGTGCTATATACCCAAAAAGGAAAACAGTTAACCAAATAAACCGAATTCCTTTTAGTTATTTTTATTTTATGTGTATGAGTGTTTTGCCTGCATGTATGTAAGTGCACCACATGTGTGTAAACTCACAGAGGCCAGAAGAAGGCATGGGATCCTCTGGAACTAGAGCTACAGCCAGTTATGAGCTGCCACGTGGGTGCTGGGATCGGAACCTGAGTCCTCTGGAAGAGCAATCAGTGATCTTAACTGAGCCATCTCTCCAACCCCAAACCTAACTTTTAAAGAAACACAGCCCTTATGCAGACCAGCAAGGATAGCAGACTGACAAGAAGAAAGTAGCCGACATGATGCCATGAAGGAAGACCATCCACTGACCTGTACGTGACTCAGGGCTTTTATATTGAGAGAGATGTAAGTACTGCTGTGTCACCTTAAGCCATTCTATAAAGAGACCTGTGCTTCAGTCTTTCCTCTTCCCTTCCCACCCTAACCCCAGAGGGGAGGCAGTGAAAGAGGAGGGATGAAGGAGGGACCTTGGATGGTACTCACACTCCACTCAGTCATGCCACAAACCACTTCTTGATTTATAAAGTTTTTATTTATTTTTATTTTATGTGTATGAGTAATATGCTTGCATGTGTGTAAGTGCATCTGTGTCATTCAGTGCCCTCAGAGGACAGAAGAGGGCATAGGATCCCCTGGAACTGGAGTTACATACAGTTATTACCTGCCATGTGGATGCTGGGATTCAAACTCAGGTCTTCTGCAAGAACAGCCAGTTGCTGTTGTCTGATGAGTCATCTCTCCAGCCTATAAACTACTTCTTTAGCTCCTACCATCACCCCTGTGGCCACTACCAGTACCACTACCAAGAGGAGCCCTTCTGCACCATAACCACCATGACCACCACCACTGCCACTGCCCACCAACACCACAGCTACCATCACCATGACCACCACCATTGCAACTGCCCCACCACCATGACTAACAGCAAATCCACCATTGCTATCATCACCACCACGAGCAACCCCACTGCTACCATCACCACCAACAACTACATACCATCACCACCACCATCAATTATCTGCAACAACCCCAACACCGCCACTCCTACTAGCAACAACACCCTTACTACCATAATGACCACTCTGCACCACCATCACTACCAGCACCAAATAACTAAAGTCAAAGGCTCTATAGGTGTACTGTGGGGGTAGAGATTTGGGTCAAGTATAAGCATCATTAACAAACTAATAGTATTAAATCTTTTTCCTATCCCAAGTTGGTAGGAAGTTGTATTGAGTCTTAAAACATGGCTGAGAAACTGTTCTTATAACTTGTGTGTCTTCACAGTTACGGAATTGTACTCTCATGCATCACAGGAGCCTGTTACCCCAAGCAGAGTCCAATTTGAAAACATAAAAACACTTCATGTTTACACCACAATGACGTCAGACTTTTTGTAGACTGAGTAATACCTTGACATTTCCCAAACACTAAGTTCATCCCAAGCAGTAAGCTTTGCATATATTTAAACACAAACTTAACACCTACAAGAACTGTGCTGTTATCCTGAGCCAATGTTAAGTTGATGCATTTTTCTAAAATCAACAGCAGAATTATTGCTTTGCCAATAGACTGTGTCCACGTATGTCTTAACAAGCATATTTACTGGCCTAGAAATCAGTAATTTCTTATGAGTTAAGAGCACAAGGTAGAAAGAAGAGGACCAGCGAATCGCAGAGCACTTCCAGGCAACAATTCAGTAGGATATTAGCTTGTTGATTAATGGGTGTCCACACAACACAAAGCATGGAATATGAAAACTGTTTCTTGTCACTAGTGCCCTTGACTGTAGCTAATCAGTATACATTGGCAGAAAGTGAGCACATCAGTTCTGAGGCATGTAAGATCTGAAAGCAATGTCGCAGCCAATTGCTTCTCTTGGGTTTGGTGGTTATGGTGCTGATAATATTTTTGTTGTCCTTTGTCTTGTTGCTTTTGTAGAGCCAAAAGTTCATCATGAGCTGACTCACCAAGACTGAAACCAAAAACCAAAAGATAAATTCATGTTCTGGGAGGCCATCAAGGACTGTGGCAATAGCCTGAGTAATTTGGGGAGTCTCTTGGACCACCCTAGCCAACAGCTCAAAGGAAGGTATCTCCTGTCTGGCACTGTTTCAACTATACACATAGACTCATGTGGAGATAATGTATGTATAATTTGTCATATTAGTAGGAAACTAATATGGTTCCCAGTGGTTTTTTAAGACTAGCTAGGCATTATTTGTCTCTCCTCTCTCTCTCTCTCTCTCTCTCTCTCTCTCTCTCTCATTCTCGCTCTCTTTCTCTCTCCTCTCTCTCACTGTCTAACCCTTCTGCCATGGTTTCCCCATTTAAAGTGTCCCCATTTTCCCCATTTCTTCCTTTATAATACCCATCTCCTATGATCCCACCTCTCTTGAGCTCCTTCTTTCCCTTTATCCCCAAGGTTCCCTGTATAACCCTTCCTCCCGCTCCCATTTAAATAATCCATTTTTATCCATTTCTCCCTTATCTGTTTCCTATTGTTCTTCTCTCTCGGGTTCTTTCTTTCCCTTTACCTCCCTAGTTCCTTTTCATTATTCTTGTTCCTGTAGTTATATCTGGATACAAACTCACTTATAAGGATTTGGTGCTAGGATCCACATATGAGGGAGAACACGTGTCATTTATTTTTCTGAGTCTATGTTACTTCACTTAGTGTAACAGTTTCTAGTTCCATCCATTTACCTGCAAATTTCATGATTCCATCTTTCACTACTCAGGCTATTGCCAAAGCCCTTGATGGCCTCCCAGAACTCGAGGTAAGACCCTACTGCTGAAGACAGAGCATACTTCAGACACAGGATTTGGAGCAATAGAACTGCAACTGACATGAAACCACTTCCCTGAAGGCTAGCTCTCATAGTTTTGGAAAGCACTATGAAGGTGCCAAGGGAAAACATCATTGGCTGATCCAACACCAGCTTCAAAACTAAATAACCACATCAATGGCCAGCACAGCATATGTCAGTGGTGCAGTAGTGGCACTTTTATCTTGGGAGCAATCAACAGCTACCTAATTTGACTAAAAGCCCAGTCAAAGGGAGGAAATTCAAGTGTGGTACTGTAAACATAACCTAATACACATGGGTGGAGTGGTCATAGATCTTAGAGAAAACCCCAAGACTGTCACATCGCTAGACTAATGTGATTTCTTACTATGTGCAAAATATATATCATTATATTTATGGATAAATATCCCAGTCACCACTCATCAAAGAGGCTCATTTTGCACCAGAGACTATTACCAAGTACCACAACTAGTCACACACGGACATTGTCTATGAATTGCCCAGGCCTAGGGGACACATCTACAATGCAAACTCTACACCTAAGGCTCATGGAACATAAAACAGAGGTAAAGAAGAGGACACTAATGAATCTCAGTTCTCAGTGAAGCTCCTTCATGCAGTGGAGGGCCACAAAAGGTCACAAATGGCCAAAGTGTAGAGATCAAGAGTCTGCTGAATAATGGTCCTTGGACAGGAGCCCTTTATTAAACTTCACTGACCGAAGGCTCAGGGACCATCTCGGAAGAGGAGGCAGAAAGATTGAAAGAGCCAGGGAGGAGGTGCATGACCATATGGAAACAGAGTCCTACAATCTCCTGGGAATCTGCTCATATGAGTCTATGGCAATGGTGTCAGCCTACACAAGTCCCAGGCAAACTCAGACAGACAGTAACCCAGCATAGAACTGGGAAAATGAACAGCAGACCCAATCTTATTTGAAGGAATGTTGGCAACTGATTGCTGCTAGATAAAGAAGAGCTGATCTTCCTAAAACAAGGAACTCTAGATAGGCTGATTAGACTCAGTGGATGGACTTACACTAGGGAATGGCTGGGGACACTGACTTTAATGGAGATGACAGAGTATATGGACTCCAGTGAGGGGGAGGCTATGGGAGGGTCCCAGTGAGGATGGGGGTATAAAAATGATCAAGATTGTTTCAGATGTTCTGTATGAAATACACAAAAAAATCAATAAAAATTTTAAAAATGTCAATTTTACACAAATAAAATCAATTCAAAATTTGGGAAAAAAATATAAATTCATCATATTTTTTATCAAACCCAGAAGGGAGGAGGCTAAAACTGTAAGGCTATCCATTGTTATGGGCTATTATGCTCCCTCGTTCATCTGTGGAATTCATACTCCCAGTATCTCAGAATGTGATTATGATTGGAGAGAGTTGTTAAAGAATTAATTAACTTCAAATGAAGTTTCTAAGTTGGGCCCTAATCCAATAAGATTGATATCCTTATGGGAAGGGGAAAATTGAACACAGGCAATATAAACACAAAGAAAGACCACATGAAAACATAAGGGGGCAGGGAAGCTGTCACCTTCAAGCCAAACGGGAGTCCTCGGGAGAAACCATCCCTGCTAACACATTGATTTCAGATTTCTAGCCTCCAAAACTGTGCGAAAATAATTGTCTGTGGTTTCAGCTACCCAGTTGCAGCTCTGGCAAACTGACACAGCTATCATTATTTTTCAACAATATCTTTCACTTTAAATTGCAGCATTATAGAGTAGAAAAATGTCTAAGCATGAATTATTCAGTCCTGCCCTTCTTTTTATGAATAGTAACAATAACTAGCAGGAGTACCCAGTGAGACAGACACAGTGAGGGACATGTACTGATATTTATTTTACATCAGCCCAACTCTGTGGATTTATTTTTATCTCTAATCTTATAGATTCATAGGCCCTATGAGCACAAGAACCTGGGATTCAAACTCTTGTCTCTCTGACACCAAACTGCTGACCTCATAAATATTACCCCAGAAGAAGGTAGACAGTTTGCCTAAAATTAACACCTGAGAAACTACAAACTGGAACTAGAATGGATATTACCTGACTCCAAAACCAAAATCCTGACTTAATTACTGTAAAAAGGTTTTGGAACACACAGTTTAAGGGCGTTATCAGGCTGGTATATGGTTATCTAGCCAAATTCTGAGATCTTGCTCTACAAATATGCCTGTAAATATTGCATAAGATATAAGAGGATGTGAGTGATTTATAAAATGAGTGAGGCTTCTGAGGAACACAGACATCCTATCCGGGCCTGGATTCTCTTCATGGGTAGCGGGAGGGGAAGAGCCAAGGTGAGTAAGCTTGGGTTTGAAAAGGAAAACTTGAAGAGTCCAGTTTGGAACACAGGAAAGTTTTCACCATACCTGCGGGGTTCCAAGCCTGCATGCACCAACCGGAATCACAAGCCATACCTAAGTGTCTTTATTCTGGACACCACATGTTTGGTATAGATTCTTTTTTAACTAACACACAGTAATTGTACATGTCTATGGGATGCAGCATGGTATTTCAATAGATACATATCATGTGTAATGATCAAATCAGGTCAATTGGCAGAACATTCTAAATGTTTTTATAGGTAATGTATACATAAATAGGAAAGTCTGGCATTTAGGGGATTTTCTTTTGCAAACACTGCTTTAACTTTTTCATACATGTGCAACTGGAAGTTGAACTCTGAAACTAGTCGCAGGCATTCTCATTAAAGCCCAGAGCATAACATTTCATCTGTAAACGCCTTAATAAAACCTACAATTGATCATTGTGCTGTGAAATATCATAGATGGAGGGTGCCAAATTCTAAGCATGAAACTCTTATTTCAGTGTTGGGAGAAAATGCCTCTTCTAAACCAGGCTGTGTCAAGTATTAGGGATTCTACAAACATGATCCTCAGACTCACACTGGCACCAGCACCTGGAGTGGGAACACAGTCATTCATACAAAGTCAGAAATTCAGCAACCCATGGGCCTCATCTGGGCAAAAAACTACCCACCAAACCTGATGATCTGAGCTTAATCCCTGGGAAAGAGAGAACCAACTCCACAACTTGCCCTAGGACAATGCAAAGCCATGGCATGTGCACACACACAAATAAATAAATAAGTGTAACTTTGAAATTAAAAAAAGATACTTGGCAATCTGTGTTCTAGTAATCCCTCCAGAAGATTTGGGGTGTGTGTGTGTGTGTGTGTGTGTGTGTGTACCATTGTCCAATAAGTACTAGAACTTCTGATAAGTCTTTAAATACTGAGCTTCAAAACTTTAATAAATAAAATAGTTTAAAAGAAAATTGTCAGAATTACCAAAGTAATTATTTAATCATGTTCCATCAATGACACATCACCGCTTTTTTTGATGGGATGCCCATTTTTTCCCTATTTTTAAAAATTTTTTTAATTTTATTATTTTTATTTTTGTGTGTATGAGTAAGTACTGCCTGCATGTATGTAAGTACAATGTGTGCAACTGCATGTGTGTTGTGCAATGCCTGCAGAGTCAGAAGAGGGCATTGGATTCCCCTGGAACTGGGGTTACAGGCTGGTTGTTAGCTACCCTGTGGGTGCTGGGAATCAAACCTGGATCCTCTAAAAGAACACCTGGTGCTCTTAACCACTGAGCCATCTCTCCAGCCTTCTAAAAATATCTTTATTGATTCAAGAATCTCATTCAATATATCCTGATCATATGCAGACCCCTCCACTTCTACCTTATTCCTCCCAACTTCATGTCCTATATTAATATTTGTCCCTTTTTAAGGCCTATAAAGTCTAATCTGTGTTTCCCACGTGCTGTTGGTGTGGGTCTATCCCTTGGAGTCTGGTCAACCTACCAAGCACCACACCAGTAAAGAAAACTGACTCTCCCTCTCCTAACATCCATCAAATGCCAGTAGATGTTCAGCTAAAGCTGGGGCTTCCTACCCACCTTCCCCACCCATGCTTGGCCCCTGTCTGGCTTGAGTTTACACAGGTCTTGTGCATGTGGAGTTTCTTCAAAAAGCTAAAAGTAGATCTTCCACGTGATTAGCAATACCACTCTTGGACATATACACAAAGGTCTCTGCATTCTTCTACAGACTCCTGCTCATTCATGGTCATTGCTGCTCTATTCACAATAGTCAGGAAATGAAAACAGCCTAGATGAAAGCATGGTACATTTACACAATGGAATATTATTCACCTGTTAAGAAAAAAAGTTATGAAATTCAAAGGTAAGTGGATGGAACTGGAAAAAAGTAGATCACCCTAAATGAAGTAATGAAGGGTTGCCTATTTTAACCTCTGAGGTGCCTTAAAACACCAAGGATCTGTGAGCATTCACAGGAAACAATCTTTTTATTAAATAAATGTGTAATTATAGATTATGGTACTTTTTCCAATGTTTTTCTTTTCATTTTCTTTTTTTAAAGTATTTTCCAGGGCTGGGGAGATGGCTCAGTGGTGAAGAGCACTGACTGCTCTTGCAGAAGACCCAGGTTCAAATCCCAGCACCCATATGGCAGCTAACAACATCCATAACTCAGTTCTAGGGCATACGATGCCCTCTTCTGTCCTCTGTGGGCATTGCATAACACGGGTGCACTAACACACATGCAGGTAATACATTCATATGTACAAAATATAAATAAATAAATAAATAAATAAATAAATAAATAAATAAAGTAAAAGTATTGTTCTATGAAACTATCCTTTAGAACCATTGCCTATTCCCCTAAGTGTTCTTAAGCTATGAGAGCTAATGGGGTGTAATTATGAAAACATGTTACATGTATGCATGAAAATGTCACAATGAAACATTATCTTATATAATTAATATATGCTAAAAAAAGTTTTTTTTCAAATCTGAAATACAAATAAGGAATACACCAAGATGTTAACAGAGCTTATCTCTAGGCAAAAGAATTAGGGTCAAATTTTATTATTTGTCTTTATAGTTTAGGGGAAAAGGAAGGTAAGGTTAAATAGGCATATAAAATCATATTCAATTCAATAGAAAGCTATCATTAATAATTGCTAGAGCAAGGTCTAGCATTGATGGCAAAGAAATGTGTGTGTTTTTTTTAATCAACATAGAATGCGTTTTAACAAACAGGATTGAACAGAGACATTTTCCCACCACCTCTCTCTTTTGCCTTCTAGTAGGCGACAGATGGACTGACTATATTAAATGGGAATTAGATGGAACTAGTCCAGGGAAGTCGTCCAAATAGATTTCTTTTCATTGTAACAGAGTTCCTCTAAACGCTGAAGTGTTTCCTACTCTGAATGAAGAATAGATTTGGAATCTACAGAGAAGCTCTTTCTATAATACACAGAGTCACTGTATGTAACCCTTGTCAGGCCTAATGGCCTCCAGTTCCATGGACTGCCCCTGTCTTCTGTTGATTGGTAGTTTCATTGTAATAAAAAGGTCCCTATTTTAGCTGCTTTCTGTTTACTGCAGCAACTGAGAGCAAAGGGTTTTTCTTTATTTTCCTCACTTTGACTCTTTAAGATGTGTTTTCTAACATGCAGCTACTATATTCATTTTTAAATGTTCCTCATTTAGATTTCCTTCTGTTACTTCCTGTGAACTTTATGAGTCTCCATCCTTTGGGGTGCTGTGCTGTCATTTCTGAAACCGATGGAGCATGGCCTTTTATAGGGTTGACTTGTACCAATCTACCGAGCTGGAAGAAAGTTTGGCCTTCTATTTCTCTACAATTTTCCACACAGAAAATGACTCTGTATGTGATGTTGTTAGACTAACATTTGAAATCCAAAATATGATCATTTTTATGTTGATTTTTGTCATTTCCCAAATATCAAGCTATTGTCTTCCCACCATGATTTAGTGAAGGATGCACAGAGGAGTCAAATCCCTGGAGAAAGTCCAAGTTTTGCGACTTACTGACTCTGAATCACTTCACTTCTTTGAACTCCAATTTTCTCAGCTGTAAAATGGGAGTAATTCTAACTACAGTCGCAGAGGTTATAAAAATAACAGTGTTGCAATAAAATTTCAGCATGATTACTTTCATTGTTTTCTGTCCTCACTCAAAAGCCCCAGAAAGCATGAAGTAAGCACAGGAAACAGGAAAGGGAGTAATTCAAAGGAAATAAAACTACCTTCAGAAGAGAGCTTTAGAAATTGCCTTGTCGCTTTCTTCCACACCCATACCCGGTGTTTCCACAGCTATTTCTTTTTTCAGTTTGCAGTCTTTATCCATGTGCTTTGCCTGGGATAGTCTCGTTTATACTTGGGAAGAGCTCTATCCTGAAACAGTCTCTAATGCTGGAGTAGAGGTAATGGCAAAAATCCTAGAAGGGGGAAGAAATCCAAACACAGAGCTGGTGAGACGGCTCAGTGGGTTAAGACTCACCAAACCTGCCGACCTGAGTTCAATACATGGAATCCACATGCTGGGAGGAGAGAAGCAACACCCTCAAGCTGTCCTCTGACCTCCACAAATCCATGCTCAGGCCTACATATACATACACATATATTATATACACACATACACGAAATAAATGCTTAAAAAATAAACAAAGCACAGACTGGGACAGCCACCATCTGTCCAATCTATCTAGCTCCTCCAGAAGTCACTGCAATGTTCTTTCCTCCAACTAGGCTGGGATAGATAGGAACTCTGAGATACAGAACAGATAGGTGGCCTCACAGGTGTGTATTTAGGTATAAACAGGGCCACTCAGTCACATGGAAAGTAAAGAACAAATGGACTTTATGAACTATGAGAATAGCATGGTTCCAGGATAACGTCTAGGATTTTGACAAGCCAGATAAGAATATGTATCTAGGGTAGTCTGAATCTTGGAGAAACAGAGCAAAAGTAATAGCTCTGAGTCACCAATACAAGAAGAATTTAAAGTGAGATTGACAACCATAGATCTGTTGGTGGTAAGCACAAGCCCATGAAAGGATGCGGTTTAGTGGTTACCCTACTTTATCTCTCTGTGTCCTGATAATTAACTCATCTGTCCATTGGAGGATACTTTAGTTGCTTTCCATTTCCTTAAGAAGATCTGGCTGGCTGGGTGTGGTGGCACAGGCACTTAATCCCAGCACTCACAAAGCAAAGGCAGGCAGATCTCTGTGAGACGGAGGCCAGTCTGGTCTACATAGTGAGTTCTAAGTCAGCTGGGGCTACAGGGAAACACTGTCTAAAAAAAACTGTCTGATACTTTTCAGAACACAGTTAATTTTTACAAACTGCAAATAACAAGGGTTGAAAAAAAATGACATTCCATCCAAAATACGGATGGATTCTGTGTAGCTAATCTGGGACTGAGAAAACTCTGGACACTGATATCTCATCTCTTTTTTTTTTTCATTATCATTGTTTTTATCGAATTTTTGTATATTTCATACAGAATATCTCAAATAGTCTTAATCATCTTTATATCCCCATCCCCACTGGCATCTTCCCATATCCCACCAACTGGAACTCATATACTCTGTCATCTGTATTAAAGCACACTGTTTCAAGTCAGTGTCCCCAGATGTTCCCCAGTGAAAGTCCATCCACTGAGGCCTAGTGGTGGAAGAGAGGACGGAAAGATTGTAAGAGCCAGGGAGGAGGTTCATGACTATATGGAAACAGAGTCCTACAAGCTCCTGGTACCCTGCTCATATGATTCTATGGCAATGGTGTCAGCATACACAAGTCCCATGAAAATTCAGGCAGACAAAAACCCAGCACAGAACTGGGGAAATGAACAGCAGACCTTTATAGCTTTTAAAGGGAATCAGCAATGACAGCATGCTGATCTGGGACATCTAATTACACAACTTCCAAAATAATTTCTTATTGTTTAAACTAGTCTGTGATTTTTTTACAGTCTTAAAAAATAAAGATAACCTGCTTATCTTGTTAAAATAAATAAAAATAAGGAGAGTTACAGTTTTATGTAATGTGTTTATGCTAAAAATTTACCTCTAGCATTCAATAAACAAAATACACCTAGCATTCAATAAACAAAATTATACCTACTGTGACTTATAGGTCTTTTCTGTCTCCAGATATCTTTTACTAAATGTGTTTGTAACTATGATCTGCCTTGCTTGACTACCAAGTATTTATTTATTTCATGTTACTGTCACAGTAAATCCATAGAGTATGTTTTTTTTAAACTTTTTCAAAAAAATTATTGAGAATTTCATACATGCATATAAGGTGTTTTGATCAAATCCACGCCCACTCCCTCCCCTCCAACTCCTCCCATATCTCCCCATCACTTTTTCCTGAACAATTTCATGTACTCTTTCTTTTTTTTTTTTTTTTTTTTTTTTGTTATGGGGCTTTTTGTTACTCTAACATTCCTCCCTCTAAAGAGATAACCCTAAAATCTTTTAGGGATTAGATAAGAGTTCCCAAATACTTTCAACATTTTTGGCCTTTGGAATAGAGTATGTTGGATAGCTCTTTTTTACGGTTTTCTTTTTTCTTTCAAAATTTCATACATGTATATGATGCCATTTGATCATATCTCCCCACTATTATCCTCTCATCCCCTTCCCACTCCAGCTGACCCCTCTCTTCCCAACAAGGTACATTTAATTTGGTTTCCTTGGTTTAATTTTCAATGTCAACCTAATGGGATTTAGACTCATCATGGAAACAAACCTCTGGGCACATCTGTGAAGTTACCTAGATTAGGTTAACTGAGGAGAGAACCTTACTATAAGAACCTTACCACTATGAATTGGGGTCCCAGACTGAATAAAAAGGGGACACTGAGCTGAGCACAAGCATTTATCTCTCTATCTCTCTCTGCTTTCTGAATGTGGACACAATGTGACCAGACACTGCCTGTGCCTGTCACCATGCCTTACCTGCCATGATGTACTATATCTCATGGAACAACAAGCCACAATAAACCCTTTTATCCTTAAATTTGTAGAAGTTGCATTGTAGGTGTATCAGTTAGGACTGGGCACCTCTTACTCTCTGGGTTTGCAGTTATGGAACTTTATAATAGTTTGCATCTGTTGCAAAAACAGAGCTTCTATGATGAATGGTGAGAGGTTCACTTATCTGTAAATATTAGGATATGTACTTAGAATATAGTAAGAAATTATGTTGGTCTAGGAAAGTGGCAGTAGTATGCTCTTCTCTAGGGTCCATGACCTCTCCAACCCTGTGTACTTGACTATTTTTCAAGAAAATTGTTGCTGGGAACTTGCTTATATGAACTTACAGCAATGGTGACAGCATGCACAAGGCTCATGCAAACTCAAAATGACAAAAACCCAGTGTAGAAGTTTGGAAATTGGTAAGAAGTCCCAACTTTAGCTGAGGAACTGTTGACAACTGATCACTGCTGGGTGAGGGAGAGTTGGTCTTCTTTAAGGAAGTGACACTAGATGGACTGACCAGGCTCCAGTGGATGAACTCACACCAAGGGACTTCTGAGGACACAAACTTGACTAGATAGGTCTTAACATACATGACAGAATGCATGAAATCAGTGTGGGTGGGCTATTGGTGATGCAGACAGGAAAGGAGGTCTAAATATGAACAACATATATGGTATGAAATGCACAAAAATTTTATAAATTTTTTAATTAAAAAAGAAAAAATTAGATATAAAAAATTAAAATATGATTTATTTATAAAAACTGAAAATAAAAAACAAAAAAGAAAAATAACTACTATTGTAACTGTTGAAAATGCACTAGATAAGTATGTAAGGAACCTTCATAGGGACATCAGATAGATGCACGCCTTAGCAAAGTCTTCATCGAAATTTTTAACAGCATGCTGAAAGAGGCCAGGGAGATGGTTTTATGGGAAAAGAGCTTGCTGTATAAGCATGCAGATACATAGTTACCATGTAAAAACTGGCATGAAGGCTCAGATGTGTAACACAGCACATGTGGGGCACACAAGTGGATCCTGAGGGCTGGATGGTCAGCCAGTCTAGATCAAATATCAATAACTGAAAGTGGGAGGTCCAGATTTCGTGAGACCTCCCTGTCTTAGAAAATAAGATGGAAAGCAATACAGGAAGATGTCTGACATCGATTCCTCTCACCTGCACACATCTCTCTCTCTCTCTCTCTCTTTCTCTCTCTCTCTCTCTCTCTCTCTCTCTCACACACACACACACGCACGCACGCACGCGCGCACACACACACACACACACAGGAAAAAAAACAGAAAAAGAAATTTTATTTTTATAGAAAAAAGTGGCAAAATTTTTCCTATTTAAAATATTTTTATTTGTTTTTTATTTTATTTTATGTGTATGTGTGTATTGCCTGCATGCATGTAAGTGCATCTGTGTTGTATAATGCCTGCAGAAGACAGAAAAAGGCATCAGATCCTGTGAAACTGGAGTTACAGATGGTTGTTAGCCACCATGTGGGTGCTAGGAATTGAACCCAGGTCCTCTGCAAAAAAAAACAGTGCTCTTAGCCACTGAGCCATCTCTCCAGCCCCAAATTAAAATATTTTCATAATCATTAAAAATAAAAGAAATGTAGGTATTTTATAGAATTGTGTATGAAAAAATAAAATACCTTAAGTCTGTCCATTTAAAGCAATTGTAATATAGGCTACCATTGCTTTGGTTCTGAGTGTATTTAATATATTATATTAATAGTTGGCAAGGGGAAATTCAAGGCATGTTAAATCACATCTCAAATAGTATCTTGACGTAGCAATAGAGAGCATTGCAAAAACAGGCTAACCCAGACACAAACTGCTCATACGGTGCATAAATAAGCATGACATATTTTTAAACATGAAAACAATGCAATCCAGTACCTCTAGAGAAAGTCTTCTGTGCATAATTATTCAATGATAGAGAAACATGGAAAGCAACAAATGGCAAGGAAGAAGAGCAGAGGAGAAATGAGAGATCGTGGAGGGATAATGGGAAACAAAGTACAGATTTGATTTCAATGACGTGAGAGGCAGATCAGTGCTGATTTGGACTGGGTACACTGAAGCAAGGCCTGCCTTTCTTCACTGCCTGCTGAGACCCATGTAGCATTCAAACTGGGGACAAGAGAGAGCTCTGAGCAGTGGAGCTGGCAAAGCCTATCAATAGAGCATCATTTGTCACCAAAAGAGCACAAAATTAAATACATATGCAGAACCTGCTGAAATGACAGAGCCTAGAGATAAAGTTACAAAATACATAAAAGTATTAATGCCAAGAAAAAAGGGAAAGCCCTTAGCCCAAAACTAAGGACAATGGGATTAGGTAAATTAAAACCTGAAAAGATGTAGTCAAAATCCTATAAGGATGTCATCAGAACATCCTTTGCTGCTTGGCTTTACATGTACTATATGGGTTAATATTGCTCCCATCCTAGGGACACAGGTTAATGTTCATCCTTTGTCACCATGGAGTAGTTTAAGCTTCTTAAATTCCTTAGCACAGCAGTTGCCCAAATTTCACTGCATGAGAATCATTTGGGGAATTAAAAAAATTCTTTGAGGGCTGGCAAGATGGATCAACAGGTAAGAATGCTTACCATCAATCTACAGAACCTGCTTGGTAGGAGAGCGCCGACTCCAGCAAGATGTCCTCTTATCTCCACATGTGTGCCATGTGTGTGGGCTGTTCCATGTGTGGGGCATACACACCCACACACACAAAATAAATAAAATAAATGTTTTTCAATGTTCGGATTGCATTCTGTAGTTACTATTATCATAATACCTGGGAGTGGGAGGAGTGACCAACACACTTTAAAGAGCATTAGGAGATTCCAAAGTGGAATGTGCAGCAAAACTGGGGAGCTCCTGGCATTGTATACAAAGGCAAATGCAGGCAGCTGTGTGGTTCCAGAATCACACTGATAAAGATATTTCAAGAGATACCAAACAAGCTGGGTGTGGTGGTACATGCCTTCAATTCCAGCAGACAGATCTCTATGACTGAGGTCATCCTTGTCTACATAGTGAGTTCCAGGCCATCTGTGGCTACAAGGAGACTCTCAAAAAAAAAAAAAAAAAAAAAAAAGAAAAAAAGAAAGGAAGGGAGGGAGGGAGGGAAGGAAGGAGGGAAGGAGGTAGAATAGAATACCTAGCTCACAATGCTAACAGCCCAGTCAAATCATGTAAGTGAGAAAAATACAAGAATCATGATACAATAGACAGAAAATTATAGAGCTGTTTTCAGAAACTCCTTTTCAAGACACCTCCCTGCTTCAGTGAGCTGTACTCTATTTCTAAATGAGCTTCACTTTCTTGCCCTTCATAAAAGAAAGAGAGGCAGAGAGAGGAGAAACAAAGAGAAAGAGGAAAAGAAAGAGGGAGGGAGGGAGGAAGGTTGACATCTATTATTACAATCTGAAACCATTCACATCAAAATTTTTGTTGATTTTATCTCAGATTTACATTTTGAATTGGTTTCCTTTCCTTCTTGTTTTCTGATAGAGTATTTATTAGCATACCCTATGTAATAATTTGGAACTTTTCCTGGATCACTGTAATTTTTTAAATATGCGAAGAGCTTTAGATGTATGACTTTGGCAATGACTTCTAAAGCAAATGCAATTTCCTTTCTTTTTCACTTGAAAAATCTCCTAACAAACTGTATTGTGCCAAGATTTTCAACAAAATACTTGCAAGCCACATACAGACATACATCAAAAAGATCATCTACCAAGATCAGGCCAGCTTTATTCCAGAGATGCAGGGATGATTCAATATACATAAGTCAATAAATGTAATAAATCATATAAGTGGACTTAAAGCCAAAAATCGCATGGTCATCCCAGTAGATGCAGAAGAGGCCTTTTACAAATCCAACGTGCATTTTTGTTTGTTTGTTTGTTTGTTTTAAAAGTCCTAGAGGGAATTGAACTGGAGGGAAGATACATTGCTATAATTAAAGCAAGATACAACAAACCCATGGCTAGCATCATTTTAAATGGAGAAAAAAATGGAAGCATTCTCATTAGAATCAGGAACCAGACAGGGCTGTCCACTATCTCCACTCCTTTTCAACATAGTGTTTGAAACTCTTGCTAGAGCAATAAGACAAGAGAAGGAAATTAAAGGAGTACTAACTAGAAAAGAAGAGGTCAAATTATCACTATTTGCAAATGATAATTATATTATACATAAGAGATCCCAGAAATTTCACCAGAAAACTGCTAGAAATGATCAATAATTTCATCATCAAAGTGGCAGTTTACAAAATCAACTTACAAAAGTCTATATACCTTTCTATATACCAATAACAAGGAAACAGAGAAAGAACTCATGTTTGACTTTTGGAAAACAAATTTATAATTCATTCTTACATATTCTGTACAAAAGGGTAAAAGATTATTCCTTCTCTTTTTCAAATATTCCCTTCATCAAAAGACAACCTGAAGGGCTGAGCATGTGGCTCATGGAAGAATGCTTGCCTAGCATGCACTGAGGGTTAGGTTCAAGAAAGTAGAAAATGTAGCCTGGTGCATTCTTGTCTACCCCTCCCTATGGTCCTCTAGGCTCTAATCCCTCTTCATCTTAGTTCTCTCCATGGTCCTTAGCCCTCAGTGAGAAGGAATTTTCCAGACCAGAAAGTAAACTTAGCCATCTAATTTCAGATTGGAATGAAATCGATGTCTTCTACAAATGACCCAGCTTGATCTAGCCTAAGGAAGTAAAGGGTAGATTTGGAGCCTTGGTGCTCCTGGCAGCCCAGTGAGTCTCAAGTGGGGTAGTGTAACCCTCAGAAAAAACAGGTTAGAACTACACTCTGGATCTGTTTTATCTTTGTAGGTGCCAGTAACTCAGAGCTGAATCTGACACGTTAATCCACCACCCTTTTAAAGTCTCTTCACTTGGAGGCCATGACATTACATGACTTCCAAATAATTTCTACCAATGTTTACCCTTCAAGACATTTACTTCTTCTTGCCCTTGGGTCTTCTTTTCCCCATATGGATAATCCTGTTAACCTCTTCACCAATGTTAGTCACTAGTAATGAACGAGTTGACTCCTTAATCTCAGCCCTTTGCCCCCCTTGACTCTATCAAATTGCCTGGCTCCCTGCCTCTTGAAACCCTCTCATCATCCACATTCTGGACTTTACCATTCAGCATTTCATCACCCAACACTCAAACACATCAAACAATTCAGAGTTTTCCCTGTGAAACAGCAAACTGCCTGCATGTTCTCATTCATCTATTCAGCCAGCAATTGTTTTATCTATGTGCTCTGCTTTGAGTATGCAGCAAGGACCATGGCCCCAAGCAGTCCTGCCCTCATGGGTGTCACTATCTTTCCTAGTCTGTCATATACAATGAGCCTGGTTTTCTGCTGCCTCATCAAATAACTACTCCCTCCATATTTAAGCCCCTTTCTAAGGATGCTCTGTTCCATTGACTTATATAACTATGTCCCTGGAGTTTAAGCATCACAGTGCTTACTATGTGAGTTCCCAGCTGGCTCATTAGTCTCTGTGTTCCTGTCCCTAGATTAAAAACAAAATTCAAAGGATACCTTTCCACTTTCACTAGTAGGTATTTTCTAATTGCAAACAAGAAGAAGGTGGGGGCTCCTGCAGAGCAACAAACATTTAATCTCTATACTTCATTCCTACAACCTTTATAACTCATGTTCTACCTTCAGCAAGCCTGAAGTCTTACCAGCTATCTGGTCTCTGCAAGTATCACAGTTTGAGTGCCTATCTTCCCCCAGAGCAGGTGCCTTAACAACTGTCCTCTATATGCCTCTCAGAAGCTCACACACAGCTACTCGTATTCTTCCTAATCAGTCATAACCATTTAAATCACAGTCTTGTAGGGGTGATACACAAACAAAATTGATATAATTCAATATGTATCAATGGACAGATTTGCATGTATAGAAGGAGTATTGCTCGGTGGTTGATTGCATGCCACTACAAGCAAAGCCCTGGATTCTATCTCCAACATAGAAGAAAAAAAAAGCCAAAAATCTAGGAAGCATAGGCTTGCCAAAGTTGCTTACTTTTCATGAATTGTGGGAAACTGAGTTTGGAGTTGGGTGGAAACTTAAAAAAATAATGTGTTCACAAATTACTTGTATAAATAAAAATAAGAACCTTTAGAAGAGTTGTATGCAATCATTACAAATTTTAGGCAAGAGCTGAACTATACTCTCATGTTGAAATAGATACATGTTTCGGTCAAAATATCTAATTTCATTTCACTAAGATCCTTGCCCAATACCTTTCTAACCATGTAATTCTTTAGCCAACATTTCAGTGCCTGTGGCTTAAACAGCTATTTGAACTGGATGTAGAGAGTTGGAAATCAACTATCTACAGACAACAAATTAAGCCAAGCAGGTTGAGATCAGCATGAGAATAATTGTGAATATCAGATCAGAACTGGGGAGGCCATTCCCTTGCAAGAAGAGACAGAAGCATGCCTAGGAAATAGGCAAAAAGGTGTCTGTTGTTTCTGTCACTGTGTGCTACTCCAGTCCCCTGGTTTCTTTTATGTTTATACCCATTAAATGAGCCTAAAACTAAAAAGTGTTCATTGCATTTAGCAACAAAAGAATCATTGGTGTTCTGGACTGAATGTGTCTGTCAAAATTCATATACTGAAGTCTTAACTTTTAGTAAGATGATATTGGGAGGTGGGGTCATTGCAAGGTCATTAGTTCATGAGGATAGAGTCTCATGAGTGGGATTAGTGCCATTATAGAGTTATAAGAAGAGAAACAAATCTCTATCTGTCTCTTTTTCAGAAGGTAGCTTTCTATGAGCTAGGAAAAAGCCTACACCAAGAAGCCAATCATGGTGGCCCTGGTTGGTGGCTTCAGAATTGTAATAACTGTTTTTTGATTAAGCAGTCTATGGCACTTTTGTTGCAGCATCCAGACTGATTAGAACAACTAGTGATCCTGGGTTCATCAGTCAAGGAAAGGTACACAAGCAGAGAAATGGGTGACTGGAGAGTGAATCCTGGGTGAGGTAAGTGGAGACAGGTGTGAATTCATAAAGCCTGGTGAGGGCAAGGACAGAAACATAAGCAGTTATGGTGAGATGGAGGTCAACACAACTTCAACTCCACAGGCTCCTGAATGCATTTACATTCTAGTGATGAGGAGTCTGTTGGAAGAGAGAGAATAAACAATAGACAGCATCAGCATCACTCTTGAAAACACATTCCAAAGGATCACAGTTGGCTTCCTTCTCACAAAATCTGATGAACTTTCCTCAGTTCTTCCTCCCTGATTTTCTACAATATGTATGGAAGTTGACCTTCCCTAACTTGAAATCTCTCTTAGATTTCTTGATACATGGCATCCACTACTTGTCTACCTTGCCTCTTTACCAGCTCCTATTTCACTGCCTAACATGCTTATTCCCTAAAGAGTCCCTCATCTTTGACCTTTGAGGTGCTCTCTCTATTTTCTCTATCCAGCTAATTTCATTGCAGCGATATAGTTCAGCTTCTCTCTGCCATCCAAGTACAAGCACCTACCTCTGTGCCCAACCCCTCACTCATGATTATTGATCAGTTTCCAATTTTCAATAGGATAGCTCCTTGCTTGTCATTATTAGCTCAAAATAAAATCATTGGATTTTCCTGCTCAAAGAAGCTGTTTTTTAGAATCTTCCCTAATTCAATAAATTAATATCACACTCTTAGAAACTCAGAATTGGACATGAAAGGACACAGGTTGCACTAACTTCTTTCCGTAGTTTTCATCCTAGTCATCCTTCCTCTTTGTTGCCTCTGTAATGGCCTTCTCACTGGGTTCTTTTCCTTCCCACTTTGCTGGCTGCTATAATGTTTTGGGATATAATAGGCATCCTTTCTAATTCCTCACATGAAATCAGGAAGAGCGTATTAAGGAAGATGCAGTGGGGGGGATCTAAATATAATCAAAATACATGAAATTCACAGATATTCAATAAAAATGGAAAAAAGAACAAGATGGATGGGTAGAGCAGTTTTATATATATGTAGCACTCAAATATGCAAGATATGCCAGGTGTGGTGGCACATGATCTTAATCCCAGCACTTGGGAGGCAGTGGCAAATGGATCTCTATGAGATCAGATCAGCCTGATCTGAACAGCAAGTTCCAGGCTAGCTGGGGCTGAAGGAAGACCCTGTCTGAAACAAAAACAAAAATATATGCAAGACATAGATACTTTAAAATACCAAAAATGGGGGGCTGGAGAGATATCCCAGTGGTTATAATGCCTATGGTATTACAAGTCTTCTTAATTTAAATTTCCAATGATTATGCACTATGTCAAATGTGTATGTATATCGCCTGCAATTTAATCATTCATCTGTTATTAAATATCATGTCTTGTCCCTAAAGCTTGTTATCTCCCCCTGTCTTATTAAGGAAGGCTGAAAGCTCATTAGTACCTGGCCAAGACATATGCAGCACAAAATGAACTTTGGACAGGCACACCCAATCATTCTGTCTTGAATTTTTTTTCTGTCTTGAATTTAAAAAGACAGAAAAATTGCAATACCAACTCAGTGATACCAGCCCTCGATTGACTAATCCAATTCATTCTTCTTGACTACACTTTGGACAGTAGATTCAATGTAATTCCAATAACTATACTAGCAATATTCTGTGTAGAAATTCACATGTTATACAGTGAAGCTACAGTAACCAAGACAAAGTGGAACTAACTAAAGATAGACATAAATCAAGGAAACAGAATGGAGACTCCAGAAATAGACACATACACATATGGCCCATTGATTTTCATCAGAGATGCCAGGACAATTAAATATGGAAACAATGACCTTTTCAAATGGTGCTGTAAAAACTGACTATCCATATGTGAAAATAAAGATAAACTTCCACCCTATGTCATACACTATACACACAAAAATGAACTTTAGATTATTAAAAACCTAAATATAAAGCTGAAATATGAAAATTCTATAAGAAAACATGGGAGAAAGTCTTAGTGACCTTCAATTAGGAAAAGATGTTTTAACAGAACATAAAAGCACATTTTTTTCAAAGAAAAAGCCAATGAATTAGAGTTCATCAAAAAATTTTTTAATTTTGCTCTTTAAAAATCACAGTTGGGTCAGGCACGGTGGTGCACACCTTTAATCCTGGCACTTGAGAGGCAGAGGCAGGTGGATCTCTGTAAGTTCAAGGCCAGCCTGGTCTACACAGAGAGTTCCAGGTCAGCCAGGGCTATACAATGTGCTCAACCTAGGTTTGAGCCTCAGTACCCATGGTAGCGGAGGCCAGGAAAGAGGCCAAAGGAAAGATCCCACCCATATGAAATTCTAGAAAAGGCAAAACTGTGTGATAGAAAGCACATCAGTCATTCCCATGGGCCAAGCAATAGCATATTAGTGAGGACATGTAAAAACTTTGAGGGATGCTGACATTATTCTACAGCTTGATTGTGGTAGCTTTTATATGATTATATACATTTTTCAGAAGCCATCAAATTGTCTACTTAAAATAGATGAATTTTATAGCATGCAATTTGTACCTCAATAAAATGAAAATTTCTCAACAATATCGGTTTCCTATCCACTTTTAAAAATAGGGGCCAAAATTAATAGTTGGATGCTGATATTTTGATGTAGATGGGGAATTGGCTTCATAAAGATGAGAGACAAGGGGGTGGATATTGAGAACAATTTTCCCATTTGAAGTGTCAACAACAGGGTTTCCTCCTCCAGAGATTAGTGCTCAAATTGATCTTATTTAATGCTAATAGAAAGAGGTGAGTGCATAAAATCACAGTTTGTAGGTGAGCCTTGAAGTTCTTTCAGTAGTGTGTGTCAAATGAAATGAAGATGAATTGTTACATGATTTCTCACTGTGTGACTAAGGATAATGCATATTTAGAAAGGCCATTCAAACTTATATTAATAATAGTATTTAGGCCAAATTGTTTTCTTAGTATACTTGATCTGTCTCAAAATTATTGATAACTATTGTAGACATGATATGATTTATAATTAAAAATTTAGAAGTAAATGCTGAGGTACTTACAGACAAAGCAACATAGTATCTGATGTTTGGTTTAAAGCTATCCATTGGGGCATGAGTAGAAAGAGCTGGGGACGTGGATGAAGCAAGATGGGTGCAGAGTACTTAATTGTTCTATTTTCATTGTTTTGTGTATGTTTGAACATTATGTAATAAAGTCTGTTGTCCACTGTTGTAGGGTTTGGGTTTTTTGTTTGTTTGTTTGTTTTATGTGTATGCATGTATTGCCTGCATGTAGGTAAGTGCACCCATGTCGTGCAATGCCCATGGAAGTCAGAAGAGGCTGCTAGATCACCTGGCACTGGAGTTACAGTTGTTAGCTGCCATGTGGGGGCTGGAATTCAAACCCAGGTCTTCTGCAAGAACAACCAGTGTTCTTAATTGCTGAGCCATCTCTCCAGCCCCAAGCTTTTTGGGTTTTTTAAAAGCTTCATGAGGAAAACCTGTCATATGAACTTGGCCTGGAGCCATCCTAAACCATGGTGCATGGTCACAAGTGAAAGGGTATTGAAAATATGTGTCTAAAAGTATCATTTTCAAGTTAAGGAAATGAAGTAGATGGCAGAAACACCAGAGTTGCTTATCCACTACATGCCAAGGGTTTCTCTGAAGGATTTGATCTGATTGGGTAGAGAATTTAGCAGGTACCACTGAGCAGGGGGTGATGTTCAAAATCTGGTGGTTGTAGTTTCATGGTTTTGAAGTAATTTAGTTCTGTGCTGCTTGAACTAGGACCTCAGATCAAAGCAGAGGCTTTAAATGGAGGGGGTCAAACATAATCAGAACACATTGTATGAAATTCTTGACTTAATAAAAATGAATTTTTCTGTATGAAACTGTGTATTTTAATGATGAAATGAAGATCCTAATAAAAAAAATTTAAGAGACCATATTGAATGCCTATATAGAAACATCTAGGTAGACTGCAGGGCTCCTACTGATCAGATACCATTTGGGAGACAAATTTAAAACCAGAGGGAAGACAGAAGCTCACTGCATCTTCCTAAAAGATTCTTTGAATTAGAAGCCCAAGGGAATACTAGGATCAGAAAGAATATGGAACACTAATTATTTTATCCTATATATTAACTACCAAGCCTCAAAAGGTACTTGTAAAAAATTTCACAGGGAAGAATAACATTATTTTATTATAAGCTCCATGAAAATCTATGAAAACAAGTGGCCCCAAGTGAGAATATTGGAGGTATGAAGAAGCAACTAGTTCGTAGAGGTGTAAATATGGCCTTTTCCAGCAAATCTTATTATACTAGAACCGGAGGAAACTAACTGAATCTTTAATTCAAAGAAAGGAAATACCACATCATAAGGATGCAAAGTCTAAGAAACAAATGATAAAATGTAATTAAAGTAAGACACTTGAGAGAAAAGATCTAAACATCTGAGGCTGATACCATGGATGCTCCTAAGCTTTTACAGTCTGCCCATGATGCTACTTCAGTTCACCAAATCACCTTTAAGTAATTAAAACCCATGAGTCACTGTCAGAATGGTTATGGTCAGAAAGGCAAGGAATTTCTCTTTTTGGAGTTAGACAAGAGAATACAATTTCAGCAGAAGGAAAATGATAAGAGTACTGTGTCACACCAGCTGACATCTCTGAAAACCTGCTCTTCCAGCTGTCTACCACTATGCAACAAACAATCCTAGAACTCAGTGACTTCAAACAACCTCCATTGTGTTATACTTCATGATCTTTCAGGTCACGAATTTGAGAATCACTCAGCTAAGTGAATCTTTGGCTCTTTGGAGCATTAACTGGGTCATGTGCTACTTGACTGATGGCTAGACTGGGCAAGAGGGTCCAAGATGGCTTTTCATGTGCTAGTATCTTGGTAGAGACTAAAAAAGCTAAATTCAGCTGAGAAGCTCTCCCCCAGTAGTCTGCCCAACTTCTGCATGTGTGACTTTTTAGCTGATGGCTGAATTATAATCTGAGTACCAAGAAGAAAGGAAGCTGTTCAGTCTCTTAAGTCTCAGCTCAGAACTGGTACTATGCTATTATGCTGTGCTGGACTGATCAAAGTTATCCAGACTATCAGCTTCAGGGGGAAGGGAAATGGATCCCTCAATGGGAGAAGTGTCAAAGAACTTGAGGCTGTTTTACTCATCTCAAATATCCTCAAAAAGTTTTGAGAAACTAAAAGATATCCCTGTCTGCCTTTAAGAACAGCAAGAAATAAATTTAACAAATAACTAACGAGCTAGTTGATAAAAAAGATAAAAGTTCTACATATCCCAATATTCCTCTTCTTAACCAGACCAAAAGAATAATCCCAGGCACATATGGAAGTGTTTTGTTCCTTAGTTTGACATACATGGGTGAATGTGTGTAAAATATACATGTATCATAAGAAATAAATGTTTGTCAAATGCATATGTTGAAATCTTAAGCCCTAAAATGATGGTGTCATAAACTGGGTCTTTGTGAGGTTGTTAGGTCAGAAGATCAGAGCATTCATGAACAGAATTAGTGCCTTTAAAAAGAGGCTTCAGAAAGACTGACCATCAGCCCTTCTATTATAAGAGGACACAATGAAAAAGTATCACCTATGAGCCAGAAAGCAAGCCCTCACCAGATACCAATGTACTTTAACCTTCTAGGCCTCTGGAACTGTAAGGAATAAGTCCTCATTCTTTACAAACTCCTCAGTATATGGTATTATTTTGTAGCTATGTGAATGAACTAATACAAGTATCTTTTTTACTGAGTCCCTCTCCTATTTGCATCCCCTTTTCTATTTCATGTACTGGTGTGTGTGTGTGTGTGTGTGTGTGTGTGTGTGTGTGTGTGTGTGTGTGTGTGTGTGAAGGCCTAAAGAGTCAAATTTGTGTCCCCAAATGCCCTTCAGTATAGATTCATTCACTGAATCCTGGTCAACCTTATAAGACAATTATCCTTAAATGAGACTGACTGTCAATAATTCCTCAGGAAGGATCGGGACTTCTTACCCACTTCCCCATGTCTATGCTGGGATTTTGTCTGGCTTGAGTTTGTGTGGGATTTGTGCATGCTGTCGCTGTTGCTATGAGTTCATATGAGAAATTGCCCAGCTGTCTGGAGAACTCTGTTTCCTTGTAGTCATCCACCTCCTATGGCTCTTACAATCTTTCTTTCCCCTCTTCCTCAATGATCCATGAGATTTGGAAGGCAGAAATTTGCTACGGGTGTCTTATTCAGGGATAAGCACTCTGCAGTCTCTTATTCTGTACACACTGGGCCAGTTGTGGAACTCTCTTAATCACTATCTGCTGCATAAGGAAACCTCTGGTGAGAGCTGAGAGATGCTTTAGTCAACAAGTCATCAGGAGTCACTTTAATACCATACATATTTTGCAGTATTGGGCTTTCCCCTATGGCTTGTGTCTTGTCTAACTACAAGTTCCTAGGTCTAATATCAATGTCAACGGACTCCATCTTATGAAGCAGACTGTAAATCCAATTTGAAAGTGGTCAGTTACTCTCATAATCATGCCATCAGAGGGCATATCTTGTGAGGCCAGTTGTTATAGCCCGTAGGATTCACAGCTGGGTAAGGACGATGATTAATTTTCTCTTCTAGTAGCATGCATAGTACCTCCCAGCACTATGAGCTCTAGTCAGTAGAGATGAAGCTTTTAATCAGCACCATCTTGATTTCTTCTTTTGTCCTATATCTCATTCATGTAGTGTCTTCAGCAATAGGGCCTTACCATCGAGTTCTGGTGGGCAACCAAGAGCACGTGCAATAGCCTGTATTGTCTGAGGGCCTATCGGACCCCTGGTCAACAGCCTCAAAAGAGGGAGTAGTCCATGCCTAGTACTGGGCTTTTATCTTGCTAGCCTATGTTGTCTACTGGGGACAATGTTCCCCTGTTATAAGGTAATTCCTTTTCATCTCTTTTTTATAAAGTATATGTATATACATTAAGGTGTTTCTATAGTGGTAGGCTTCCATATGACTTTCTTCTAGAGGCCTTTGTGTTATTCATCCCTCCCCATACCATCTCCTCTGCCCTGCCCTCCCCTTCCCCACCCCATTTAACCCTTCCTACTCTTTTGCCCCCTTTCCCCTCTATATCATTGCATTCTACCTCCCACCTCCCATTCTCTCAAGCCTGCCCCCCTCCCTCTGCCTGTCATGAGCATTTATTAGTTTCCTGATCTCTCTGAATTTTCAAATTGAAACATGAATATCTAAGATTTCAAAGCCAGTATCCAGCTATGAAAGAGAACATGCAACATTCATCTTTCTGGGCCTGAATTACTGCACACGGTGTTTGTTCCCAGTTCCATTCATTTACCTGTGAATTTCACTTTTTAAGAGCTAATAATATTCCATTGTGTATATGTACCAGACCTTAATTATCCATCAATCAGCTGATGGACATCTACGTTGTTTCTGATTCCTGGATTTATGAAAAAGGCAGCAATGAACATGGATGAGCAAATATCTCTGTAGTGGGATATAGAGTCTTTTGGCTATGTGCCTTAGTGGTATGACTGGGTCATATGGTAGATCAGTTTCTAGCTTTTTAGGAATCTCCACACTGACTTCCATTGTGGCTGCACCAGTTTGCACTCCAACCAGCAGTGGATAAGAGTCTCCTTTCTCCATATTCTTGCCAGCATTTGTCATTGTTTTTTACCTTAGCCATTATGAGTGAAGATGAGAACACTAAGAGTTTTAATTCACATTTCCCTAATGACTAAAGATGTTGAATATTTTTAAAGTATTTCTCAGCCATTTACATTTGATCTTTAAAGAACTTCCAGTTCAATCACTTGACCCAATTTTTAATTGAGTTGTTTGTTGTTTGTTGTTGTTGTTGTTTTGAAGCTTAGTTTTTTTTTTTAGTTTTTTGTATATTCTCAATACTAACTATACCTCTGTCAGAGGTATAGCTGGTACAGATTTTTCCCTTTATGTAGGTCGCTTCTTCACTCAATGATGGTGTGCTTTCCTGCACAAAGTACAGAAGTTTTTTAGTTTCATGAGGTCTCATTTTGTCAGTTGTTAGACTTAATGCTTATACTATAGGAGTACTGTTCAGAAAGTCTTTTCCTGCACCTATAATTCCAGTGTTTTCCCTACTTTCTCCTCTATCAGATTGAGGGTTCAGGTTTTGTGTTAAGGTCCTTGATCTAACTGGAGTTGAATTTTGTACATGGTAAGAGAGAGGGCTCTAGCTTCATTCTTCTACTTGCAGTTTGACCAGCACCATTTGTTGAACATGTTGTCTTTTCTCCTTATGGCTCCTTTGTCAAAAATCAGGTGACTATAAATGAGTGGATTTAAATCTGGGTCCTCAATTCTATTCCACTGATCAATGTGTCTGTTTTTATACCAGTACCATACTGTTTCTATTACTGAAGCTCTGTATTTGAGATCAAGGATAGTAATGCCTCTAGTAGTTCTTTTATTGTTTAGGATTATTTTGGCTATCCTGCATTTTTTGTAACATAGGTGTCTTTTAATACATCACATTCTTTAATTGAAAGAGCTTTGTAAACTGAGCGTATCAGCCCAAGGTCACATACTATTACCCAGATTTGAATTCAGGTTCCCTCTGGTCCCAACACCTTTAGTTACATTAGAAAAGTAGCAGAGAAATAAGTGCTGACAGGATATAAGACGAGTCCTCATCTACAGTTCATGAGCATGAAAACTGTTAGTTAGGGGGCTGGAGAGATGGCTCAGTGTTTAAGAGCACTGAATGCTCTTGCAGAGGACCTGGGTTTGATTCTCAGCACCCACATGACAGCTAACAATCATCTGTAATTCCAGTTCCAGGGGATCCAATGCCCTCTTCTGACCTCTGAGGGCATTGCATAACACGGGTGCACCTATATACATGCAGACAATACACTCACCGTCATAGAATAATATATAAAATGTATTTTTAAAGAAAACAGTCAGTTATGACAACTAATCTAAAATACATTTATTGGAAAGTAAATCATGTGGGACTGCAAAATGGTTCAGTGGATAAAGTGCTTTCTGTGCAAGTTTGAGGGCCTGAGTTCAGGTTGCTACCACTTACTAAAAAGCTGGCCATGGTCACATGCATATGTAACCCCAGTTCTAGGAGAAGAGAGGAAGAGACAGTTGAATCTTGGAGAATTACTGGTCACTCAGTCTAGCCAAAATGGCAAGCTCCAGGTTCCATGAGAGATCCTGTCTCAAAAATATAAGGTGGAGAAGTGATTGAAGAAGACATCTGGACATCAACTCTGGCCTTCACATGAAAGAAAGAAAGAAAGAAAGAAAGAAAGAAAGAAAGAAAGAAAGAAAGAAAGAAAGAAAGAAAGAAAGAAAGAAAGAAAGAAAGAGAGGAAAGGAGGGAGGGAGCGAAGGGAGAGAAAAGAGAGGAAGGAGGAAAGAAAGAGAAGAAAGTACACCCTGTATGATTCTGTATTCCTATTATTAGATAAATTCCCTAGAGACACTCATGAGCAGGCACATATATAGCCACTGTTACTAACACCAAAGACATAGAAACAGTGCAATGTCAATAAATAGTAGTATAGGCAGCAAAGTGGAAGTAAATTCACATATTGGAGAAATATTCAGTGATGAAAATGAACAACCTGGAACAACATGCATCCATAAGGATAAATGCCAGAAATGGAAAAAAGTCAGCCCCAAAGATTACCTGAATCTGACTTCACTTCTATAAAACATAAAAAGGGGGATACCACATTAATTTAAGTGCAACATTATGGTAAAATTATATAGAAGTTACCAATACAAAATTTAGTGAGCAGGATAAAAGATACAATCTGACAGGAACATAAAGGGTCATCCAAAATATTGCATCTTGACTGCTAATTGATGTAGGAGAGACCAGCCCATTGTGGGCAGTGACATTCTTGGGCAGGAGGACCTGGGCTGTGTAAAAAAAGGAGCTCGAGCCAGGCGTGGTGGCACACGCCTTTAATCCCAGCACTCAGGAGGCAGAAGCAGGTGGATTTCTGTGAGTTCAAGGCCAGCCTGGTCTACATAGCGAGTTCCAGGACAGCTGGGGCTACAGAGAGACTCTGTCTCAAAAAGACCAAAAGAAAAAAAGAAAAAGAAAAGGAGCTGAGAGCTAGAGGGATTGCTCAGTGGTTAAGAGCACTGGCTGCTCTTACAGAGGACCCGGGGATTCATATCCCAGCCCCAACATGACAGCTAACAACCATCTGTAACTCCAGTTCTAGGGGCTCTGACACCCTCTTCCAATATTCATGGGCATTGCATGATACAGGTGCACTTATATACATGCAGGCATATACACTCATACACATAAAATAAAGACAATAAATAAAATGTTAAAAAAGAAAGAGCTGAGTAAGCCAGCAGGAGAAAGTCATTAAGTAGCATTCCTGCCTTGACTTCTCTTGATGGTGGACTGTAACCTATAAGTTAAATATTTCCCTCCCAAAATGGTCAATGTTTTATCACAGTAATAAAAATAAAATTAAAAAAGAAATTGCTACTAGAGAGTGGGATCTGGCTATGATGACCTGACCATATTGTATGGGAGAAAATTGTGGAGGATTTTAGAAATTTGAGCTGGAAAAGTCTTTGAGTACTCATAGTTTAGTGGGCTATTTTGTATGAGGTTTGAAGATTTAGAATGCTGAGAGAAATACAGACAACAGATGCCTGATTTGTGAAGTTTCAGAGGGATGCTTGAGCGCCCTTCAAAGACTCTATCAGGTCTGTCAATGTGATATTCCTAATTCAGAATCTGTAGTTTCTGATCAACTGGGGTTAAAGAATCAGTTGTGATTAACAAGAGACCAACATCACTGAGGTAAAACCTTTGTTTTACAGTGGCAATCAATGCTGATTAGCTGGAGCTGAAATTCAGCTGTGATTAAAAAGAGACCAGCATCATAAAGTCGAAATCTTCTGTATTACCTCAGGTCAGCACACAGAAGCTGTGGTCCAGAGGGGCCAAGGCTGCATCTCAAGCTGAAAGCAGAACTTGGTAATGTCTCCCATACGGTACGTGTTTTGGCAGCATGAAAGCTGCAGACATGAAGTGGTCATGAAGAGAACCTGAGGCTTGGCACCATGTGAGTCCAGGAGAGTCCATTGGTGAAAGTACAGCCTTAGTTGCAGTATGGACTTCAGCATACTTGAGATGACAGAACTATGAGACTTAAATGTTGGACTGTGTTTTTGTCGTATTGTGTTTTTGTTTTGTTTGGCTTGGTTTTTTGAGACAAGATCTCCCTGTAGCCCCAGCTGGCCTGGAACTCGCTATGTAGACTGGACTGACCTCCATCTCCCAAAGATCCACCTGCACCTGCCTCCTAAGTATTGGGATTAAAGACGTGCACAACCATACCCAGCTTGGATTGTGTTTTTTATACTGTGATATTAACATGAGATCATGGGGGCAAGAAATTAAAAGGGTATGGCTTATAATGATGTGTTTGTGTGTCAAGTCACTTGTGCTGGTTAAGTTTTATCAGCTTGACACAAACTAGAGTGACCCTGGAAGAGGGACCCTCAATTGAGGAATTTTCTCCATCAGACTGGCCTGTGGCCATGTCTGTGAGGCATTTTCTTAATTGCTAATTGATGTAGGGGGATACAGCCCACTGTGGGCAGTGCCATCCCTGGACAGGTAACCTGGGCTGTGTAAGGAAGCTGAGCAAGCCAGGGGCAGCAAGTTAGTAAGCAGCCTTCCTCCATAGTCTCTGCTTCAGTTTGTGCCCTGTCAATAAACATTTTCCTCCACAAGTTGGTTTTAGTCAGTGTTTTTAACACAGCAACAGAAAGCAAACTAGGACACATTGTGTCCACTGTCAGGAAGCACAGAGATGAATGCTGGTGTTCAGCTTGCTTATCTCCTTTGTCCCTTTTTTATTCAGTCTGGGATCCAACCCATGGACTAGTGATACCCATTTTCAGAGTGTGTCGTCCCTCCTCAGCTAAACATCTCTGGAAACACCCTCCCAGAAATATCCACAAGCGTGTCTTCTAGGTGGTTATAACTTCAATCAAGATTAATTATCATGGGTAACAGCTGATCTCCTTATTTTCCTTCTAACTAAAATTTCACCCTTTGTATATTTAACTACCTCAGATGTCCTCCTACTGCATTTCAGTGGTCAATTTGACACACTACAGTTACTGGTCACTTGCTTTCCTATCATTCACCTCAATGTGACCAGGCAAGTGAACCAATATTTAATCAATATCCCTGTTCCCATCCTGGACAATTCACTTTAGTAAGCATTCAAAAACCTGTTACACAAAATGATAGATCATTTTTCTATTGAATCTCCATAAAAGAATATTGTGATTTTTAACTTATAAAGATGAAACATATAATCTTATTTTCCTTCGCATGCCATTTTTAAATCACTACCACATGCCTACTGATATATTGTTTCAAAAGCAAAAGATTCATCATACCTGTTTAGAAAGAGTTATCACTGTCTCCATTGTGAGCAGTTGTCTATATTTGTCATGTACAAGGACAGCAAAAATATGTTTGCACCTTGATATAAGAATATCATTGTAATAGATGAGAAAGGGAAATTTCACTGCCCCAGGATAAAACATAAAATCATTAGAAAAGAAATACATGAGAAGCTGGTGAGATGACTCAGCAGTAAAGGCACTTACTGCCAACCCTGATGAATTAAGTCTGAGTCCAAAAACTCACATGGTAGAAGGAGAGGACAGGCTCTTACAAGTTACCGTCTAACCACATGTGCCTACACACACTCCTGTGCACTCTATAAATAAATAAATAAATAAATAAATAAATAAATAAATAAATAAATAAATAAATAAATAAAATTTTAAAGTAATAAAACATTTTAAGCAACATATTCTCTTTTGATACAAAGATTTACTGTAGCACATAGGCGTCAAAAATATCAAAAATTATTAAAACTTTCCACCTCCAAAAGTAGACAAATATACTAGAACAATCCAAGTGCTATCTTAGTTTCTGCTTGTTGGCATAAAAGCAAAGCAGAAAGACTTCTTAGGATGCTTTTACCCTTTAACAATACATTAGTGTCAAAATAACTGAAGAAAAAGAGCTTCAAATTACAATCCTTCTCCCTCCTATTATTTTAACACTATTTAACTCCTATTATTTTAATAGGTAGCATGTTAAGTCAAAACAAAGTAAATTTAAATATATTCTTTGGAGAGTACATTTTCCCAGATTGAAATGAGACAGTAAGTTATGCACAAAGCAAGAAAAGTCACATGCAAAGCAACGTGAAAGGAAAGTATTCCTCTCCAATCATGAACCTTTTTGGAAATAGTAGAGATATTTTTCTTTGATTTAATTTTTAAGACAGGATCTCACTATGTTGTCTAGGCTACTCTCAAACTTCTGAGCTTCCTCCTGCTTTAGCTTCTCAAGTAGTTTAGATAACTGGCACATGCCACTGTGTCTGGTTTTGTTTTGTTTTGTTTCCTAATTTTGTAAATAATCCATTCCATCGTTATACATTCTTCTACTATATATTCTTAAAATAATTTTCAAGGTAAATAATGAAATAAAAGTAACATAATGCAGAATTATGCTTACTTTTATTTGCATTAAATAGGATTTACCAATAATACTCATTATCATTATGGCTTTACTATTAGATCCCTTAGAATCTTTCCTAGCATCCCCAAAATAAATACAGTATAAAATCAATTCTACCATTTCAGGACCAAGCACTATGTCTCTAATCCCTACAATATCCATCCAAAGTCAGTATCCCACCTTATGCATGAGGACCCTGAGGCTAGAGAAGTAGAACCATTACTCAACGCTGTATTACTGGGAAATGACCTAACAAGTATCTGAATCCTGATCTTCCATTTATGTTGCATTGTTAAGTATAACTATCAGTTAAAATAAAGTTTATGAGGCAGGGGTGATGACTCAATAGATAAAGTGTTTGCTGTACAAGCATGAGGACCAGAGTTTGGATTCCCAGCATCCACCTAACTAAATGCTAGTTGAGCCTTGTGGCCCTCCTGTAATTCCAGTGCTCAGAAGGCAGAAACTGAACTCTGAGCAAACTTGCTAGTTAGACCAGTCACATAGGTGAGCTCTGGGTTCAACTGAGAGAACTTTCTTCATTGAATAAAGTGAATAGTGATCAAGGAAGACTCCCAACATCAACCTCAGGCCTCCACATACACATGCATACAGGTCCACATATACCTGTACATATACTTGTGCCCACACACATCTGAACACACACACACACACATGCATGCATGCCTACTATACACATATACTTATGCAAAATAACAAAATCATTTATGCATTATAACAACTTTAACACAGCAGTGTCTGCTACACACCATTTACAATGTCCTCTAAATACTACCATTTTAAGTTTCTTCATAAAGGAGTTATTTTAAAAGTGATCTTTACTTGCTTTGTTTAAACCTCCAGAATCCTATATAAAAGATATCTTGGGAAATGACATGACCACCTCTGTTCTCTAATAGTTCAACATAATACCATTTGAAATTTTGAAATCACTGGTTTGAAAAACTCATTTATATACAGTGAATCACGGCATTGTGATCTGGACCCTGCAGTTCTCACAATGTGGCAGAAAGAACAGAGGAGGGCCCAGGCACGTTGGCCTCATCTGTGATCCCAACACTCAGCATGTTGTGATAGTCCAACCCCAGATAGTTATGCTTAGAGAGATTTGGCCACCTCCAAGCTGTTCTGCATGCTAGATTTACAGTGCTCTACTAGACCACACATAGAGGGAGATAGCATACCACACAGTAAACTATACAGTAAGTCAAGGCTCTTTTTGTGTTTCTCTGACCTCAGGGCCCAATATTAATATGGGTATTACAAATAGCATTTCAAATAGCAGCTTAAGGTTCCCTCCACTTTACTTCTCTTCAAGAATAACTGATATGAGCAGAGGCCAAAGTCAATAGACCTGAGCTATGGGATTATGGAGCCAAGTTTTCAGTCCAGGTCAAAGTTTCTTAAGCCAACATAGCTGACTGCTTGGGTCCCTTACTTTAGCCAACCAGTGTTTGAGGGCTTTTCTGTTTGTAACTGTTGTGGTGATACTGGCTTCCTCAACTGCTTAGACTTAAGTACATGGTATGACTAAAGCTACTTGAGGGAAGGGACAGCCAAGTGCACCATTGTCTGTAGTCCTGAACTATCATGTATGATGAACTGTCTACGGTGCAGCTTGTCCACATTCTGAGGGATCAGGAAACAAAACCAGAAGGAAGCAGAAGCAGGGCCAGGCTGTAAACCTCAAAGGCCCTACCTCCAGTGACCTCTACCAGTCAAGTTCCACAGTCTTTCAAAACTGTCCCACCATCTAGAGTCAAGGTGTTTAAACACATGAGGCTGAGGGGGACATTTCAGATTGAAGCCATTATACTGTGTATTAGCCACAACACCATGCCTCCTTCAGCATGACAAACACCACCTTCCAAAATTCTGAGCCAAAACAAACCTCGCCTCGGTCAAGATGCTTCTGCCAAGTATTTTATCACAGTAACAAGAAAAGTAAACAATACAGACAAGTAGCCAATTTTTAACTTTAATTCCATTTTAAATGGCCACATGTGTACTAGATGGACTAGCACATGCTACATCATCAGCACTAAGCTGTTTACTGTAAATGAAAATTCCTGGGCACCATGCCAAATGTACTAAAATCATGATCTCTGAGGTGAGGCCAGGGATGTGCATTTTTAACCAGGAAGTTCCTGTACTTTCTGACGTTAGAGAACAATTGTCCTCCTAGGCACTTGTATCCGCCTTCTAAAGTTTCTCACTTATGCCCGCTGACACCTACTACTTTCACTACAGTCAGCTAGCTAACCCTGACAACACATTTAATAAAGAGCCTCCACCTCACTGTCAGCTTTTAAACCTGAGACCCAGTGGCTCAGCATGGTTGCTGAGCTTCCACATCCCCCTAAATCCCAAGATTCCTTTAGGACCAACTTTAAGGGCATTCAAGACAGATAAACTTCAAGTATTTTTTTTTATTTTATGTGTATGAGTGTTATGCCTGCATGTAAGTAAGTGTACCTGTGTTGTGCAATGCCCACAGAGGACAGAAGAGGCTGTCGGATCTCCTAGAACTGGAGTTACAGACAGTTGTTAGCCACCATGTAGGTGCTGGGATTCGAACCCAGGTCTTCTGCAAGAACAGTCAGTGTTCTTAACCGCTGAGCCCTCTCTCCAGCCCCTCAAGTATTTGTATAACTCTGCCCAAGTTTCAGTCCAAATTCATATGCAAATTGTCCTCCTTCGGGTTTTTGTTAGTTTGTTTTGTTTCATTGTCATTTAATTTTTTAAATTTCTTTTTATTTTATGTGTATGAGTGTTTTGCCTGTGTGTAAGTGCACCACATGTGTGCAATGCCCACAGAGGCTAGAAGTGTGTCAGATCCCCTGAAAATGGAGTTATAGATGGTTGTTAGCCTCCATGTAGATGCTGGGAACCATGCATCCTCTGATCCTCTGCTAGAGCAGCCAGCCTCTTAACCACTGAGCCAGCTCTCCAGGCCTGCTTTGCTTGTTGCTGTTGTTGTTAGGCCTTGGTTTCTGCCTCCTTACGAGGCCCTAATCACTTTCAGCTCTAGCACTACTCATTAGCTGAGCCTCAGGTAGGTTATCAATTCTATAATCTCTAGCCACAGTCATGATGTATGAAAAGCAGTCTAATACTGACCACTTTCCTTCTGATATTTTAATTAAGCTCACTTAAAATGGATCTCCAGACACTGATGTGTGACTAAGACACTGAGTTTGATATGTTCTTGAATGCAAAGCTACTCTAGCTGAGTCATATCAAGTTTCACTTCACTGGTTCAAGCTTTTCCCCTCCCAAAGCGATGAATCCAAGTTCCAGTACACTACACCAGAGCTATCATGGAGAAAACCAAAGCTATGTTTGTTTATTTAATTATTTTTCTTTTATGGGTATGAGTGTTTTGCCTCTGTGTGTGTGTGTGTGTGTGTGTGTGTGTGTGTGTGTGTGTGTGTGAAGTGTACCACAAGAGGGCATCGTATTCCCTTGGAATTAAAGTTACAGACAGTTGTTGGCTGCCATGTAGGTACTGGGAACCAAACCTAAGTCCTCTACAAGAGCAGCCAGTGCCTGTAACTGCTGAGCCATCTCTCCAGTCCCTAAAGCTAAGTATTTTTAATTTAATAATGAAATTCAGTTGTAAAATTAAATAATTATTTCTGTGACTTAAATTCAATATATAGTAATGCTTTTAGGCACCATGTCTCCCTTTACTCCCACCCCAACTGTCATCACTCATATACATCCACACATACCACACAAAATTTATATAAAACTTTAAAAATATTTCCCATGCATTGCCAAATTGACTAACTGACTGTGTACATTGTGACCTTAATGGACCTACATAAACCAAACCTTCACTGCCTGACATAGTTTCCTTCCTCACTGACTCCCAACTTGGCCTTATGCCTTACTTTGGCTTACAAGGTAGCACATGTGACTAGAAGCAAAAACATGGTAAGATCCTGCACATCAGAACTTACCTTGAAGCCATTATTGTTATTATTATGTGTCATTCTGTTGCTCTGATAAAACACTGTAGCCAAAATGGGAGGAAAGGGCTTATTTCGTTTTACACTTCCAGAGGACAGCCCATCATTAAGGGAAATCAAGACAGGAAGTCAAGGCAGGAACTGATGCAGAAAACATGGAGGATCACTGTTCGCTGGCTCACTCTCTGGCTTGCTCACTGGCTCATGCTTAGCTAGCTTTTTTATACAGCCCATGACTATCTGCTGGAGGAATGGTGCTACCCACAGTGGGCTAGGCCCTCCTACAACAATTAATCAAGACAATCCCTCACAGACATGCCCACAGACCCACCTGATCTAGGGAGTTCCCTTGAGGCTTCTCCCTTCAGGTGTTAATATGACAATTAAAGATAACCAGGCTACCATGTAGAACCTGGCCTCTGCTGCTGAAGCATCTACAGAGAATGAGATGTCTGCCGACAGTCCAGCTTACTGCTGTACAAAAGTAAGGTCATCTGGAATCCTCCAACTCCAAGAAAAACTCAGACAGTCTCTGTAAGAGAGGCCCCAGGAAAAACCAACAAAACTGCTCAGCTGAACTTAACCCAAATTGTGAGCAATTAACTAGTGTATCTCCAGACACCAAGTTTTGAAATAGTTTGTCATGCAAGATATAAAAGATACACAAAATAACTGTGAGAAATATTATAATTATTCCCATTTTATGAGTTAATAGACATGAATTTTGGAGTGTTTGGGTTCATTTTTCTAAGGTCCTAGGGCCAAAATACAGCAGAAAAGGACCTAGAACTTCAGTTCCCTCAATAGCTCTGTGCTACATGAGGCTACATAAACACAAACAGCATTCAGCCACTTTGCTGACAATGATCCAAGTCCTTCCCAAATCCCCTTGGTAAACCTAGACACCCAGCTTCAGCACAAGCTTCTCCTGGCCTGCTGATGACCTCACGTTGCTACTTTCCTTCTGCAAACAACTAAAGGCGGGAACAATTTTAAGTGAATCTCTTTGAGTACAAATGCTGAAGCATAAAACAGTGAGATCCACTTTATATGCAAAATGAACATTCTAGTCTACTGCCCTGAGTTAAGGTATTGTCGTGGGGAAAAAAGGAAAAATCATATCTGCTCCAGGGGAAGTAATAAGAGTTATCATAGGATTAAAAGAAATTCATTAATCAAAAACAGATTTTGGAATCAGAGATCTTTTTAGCAGAAAACACTGTGCTTTATGTTAATTCTTTCATGTAAAACTAAAGAACATAAAGGGATGAAACTATGAAGACATGCCATAAAACTTGATAAAATATTACAGCATGAATCATGGAGTGTCCTAGTCTGTTTCTCCACTGCTGTGACAAAACATCCTGACCAATACCAACTTGGGGAGGAAAGAGTTTATTTGTCTTACATCTCCCAGGTCTCAGTTCATCAGGGAGCCCAAGGTAGGAACTCAGGGCAGGAACCTGGAGACAGGAGCTGGAGCACAGGCCATGGAGGAACGCTGCTTACAGGCTTGCTCCCCTGGCCCCTGTTCAGCCTGCTTTCTTATGCAACGCAGGCCCACCTGCCCAGGGGTGGCACCACCTACAGTGGGCTGGGCCCTCCCACATCACTCATCAAGAAGATGCCCTTCAGACATGGCCACAGGCCAGTCCAATAGAGGGAATTCCCCAATTGAGGCTCCCTCAACCCAGGTGTGTCAAGTTGACACTAAAGCTATCCAGCACATGGAGTAAATAAAAAGAATAATACTGACAACTTGACAATAAAAAAATTTCACCTTTTGATGTTTGTGTAAAAATTAATAAAAGAATAATATGTAGACATATTACCCTTCTTTTCTTCCCAAAATTCTTGAGTTTGATCCCCAAAACTCTCAACATGGTGGTGTACACTGGTAATCCCAACACTGGAGAAACAGATAGGACAATGTCTGGGTCTCAATGGCCAGCCACTCTAGCCTAATTGGTGAGCACTGGCACAGTGTGATTACTGACTCTGTGGTGTCTCATTTGAGACTTCCTGAGGATGACATCTAGGGTTGTCCTTTGGCATCCATATGGGTGCACACACATGCACACATATTTTTAAAATATAGTGAGAAAGCCTCTGGCAATAAATTAAGGGAACAAATCATCTAATCATTTGAAAAATGAGAAGCTCCTAGGGTGATGTTCTGCAATCATTATGGAAACTGGCTCATCCCTAGGATTCAAAGGACAGGCGATAAAATCTGCAAACTTGCACACAAGCCTTCTCCAAACACATTAATGTTCCTGTAGCCCTCTGTGCACAACACAGAGTCGGTCATCACATAGGTGTATCAAGCGCTTGCAGAGTCTTGCTCTGTTTTTGTTCCAGAGCTCATGTGCCCACATAACTCAAAGAAAGCAGTGTGGACTGGTGGGGAAACACTGTGGCTGATAACTCAGCTTTTAACATCCCAGAGGCTCACTGTTCTCCTCTGTAAAAGATGGGTAGATAAATCCATGCTTCCTGCTTCACAGTGCTGTAAGCATGAAAGATATAAACAGGCTTTAAAGAAGTTAAAAGTGCTATGCAAACGCAAGGTGCCTTAAGCCTGGTGGTGAGTATAAAGAGGCAGAGCCAACGTGGCATGACAGCAGCGACATTACCACCTAGCCATGACACTGCTGATGTCTCACATGAAAGCAAAGGCATTTAAGAAACAAACACCTGCTCTCCCTGACCTGTAGGTCTCTCTCTAGGGAAAGCCCATTGTGCCCTCCGCACTTTGACGCTCCCAGACTCATTCACCCTCCCATCTCCCCCACTGGTCTCACCTCCTAGTTTGGGTCCTGTCCCATTACTTGTCTTGGGGCCCCAGACACCTGGGGAACCACTACTGCTCCTGATCCTCTTCATCCAGACCAATTCAGTGCCTTCTATGGTTCCCAGGAGCACTGCTTCTGGGCCAGGCCCCACCCTTACCTCGCTCTGCTTCCCTGGGCCTGCACCACCCTCCAGCCTCTTTCAGGGTCACAGGGGCTGACCTTTCCTCTACCTGATCCTTTGCATCCAGACCAACCCACCTCCTCAGTGCAGTTCCCAGGGGCCCTTGGGGCAGGTTCCACCCCATCTGCCTTTGCATCTCTGGGGGGCACAGCCACCAGCTGCCCTAGACCAGCATGTTTCCTGGGCCCTGCTCCCAGGCCAGTCCAACCCCCAAATTCCTGAGGCCAAAATCTTTCCTGGAGGGATTCAGACCTTAGGGGAAAGCCTGAGAGCATCTGATCCTCATCTGACTTGGGCCTCTGTGGGAACTCCTGAAGACAAAAGCAATCTGGCCACTCCAATATAAAATCAAAAGAGAGAACCAGAAGCTTAGAAAAACAAGCTTTTTATGCCCAAAAAATTTTATGTGTGAGTGCTTTGCCTGCAGGTATGTAAGCGCCCCCTGCTGTGAAATGCCCACAGGGCCAGAAGAGGGTGTTGGATCCCTTGGAATCAGAGTTATGGAAGATTGTAAGCTATCATGAGGGTGCTGGAAACCAAACCCGGGTTCTCTACAAGAACAGCCTGTGTGCTTACGTGCTGACCCATCTCTTCAGCCACCCCCCTTCCCACCCCAGGTCAAACCGAAGACCTTAAGTGCTGAGCAGGCACTTTGCTACTGAGGCCACTCTCAGCTGTCTATGGTATCATTATTCTTTCTCTCTCCTAAACACCTTTTCAGTTCAGCAGATAAACAAATCTAAGCATTCTCCTGTTTTAAGATACAGACAGGGGCTGGAGAGATGGCTCATCAGTTAAGAACACTGACTGCTCTTGCAGAAGACCTGGGTTCAAATCCCAGCACCCACATGGCCGCTAATAATGGCTGCTAATAACTGTCCATAACTCCAGTCCCAGGGGATCTGACAGCTTCTTCTGACCTCAGCGGGCACTACATGCAGGCAATATATGCATAAACATAAAATAAAAATAATAAATAAAATATTTTAAAGAAACAAATACAAGAAGCATATAGAACACCAAATAGTCAGGACCAGAGAAGAAATTCTCCATGGCACATCATAATAAAAACAACTACACGTACAAAACAGGAGACACTACCGAAAGCTGCAAAAGAGAAACAAGTCACATATAAAGGAAAACCCATTAGGATTACAGCTGACTTTTCAGTGCAAACTATGAAAGCCAGAAGAGCCTGGACCAAAGTATTCCCAGTTTTAAATGACCACAGATGTCAACCCAAATTACTATACCCAGCCAAAATGTCTATTATAGTCAAAGGGGAAAGAAAATCTTCCATGACACATATTTGTTGATTCCTATTGGCTGAAGGAATTCATGTCCACAAAACCAGCCTGTCAGAGAATTCTGGAAGCAATACAAAGAGCTGATAAAAGGAATGACTATACACAAGGGGTTGTGGAAAGAAATACAATGAAGATATAACTGTGGAAAAGTACAGGAATATCAAGAATGTAAACAGAAATAAAAATGACAGGATTAATACTCATCTTTCATTAATAACTTTAAATATTAACAGACTGAAGAGCGCAATCAAGTTAAAATGGCAGGAACCAATACACAGCTTTCAATAATAATTCTAAGTATCAATGGTCTCCATTCTCCAGATAAAAGACACAGGCTAGTGGACTGGATTAAGAAACAAATTCCATCTTTTTGTTGTCCTCAAGAAACTCATCTCACCTTCAAGTATAGGCACTACCTTAAGTTGAAAGGATGGAAGAAATTATTTCGAGCAAATGACACTAAAAATAAGCAGGTGTTGCAATTCTAATATTTGACAAAATAGACTTCAAACTAAAACCAATCAGAAGAGATAAAGAGGGCCACTTCATTCTTATCAAAGGAACAATTGACCAAGAACATATATTCACCAAACTCTGGTGCACCCAACTTCATTAAAACAATACTACAGGACTTTAAGACCCAGATTAATCCCAACTCATTAATAGTAGGGGACTCCAATGCCCCACTGTCTCCATTAGGTCAATAGAGTTAATAGAGAGACATGTGAATTAAACAATATCATACATCAAATAGACTTAACAGACATCTACTTAGTATTCCACCCAAGCACCAAAGGACATACTTTCTACTCAGCACCCCATGGAACCTTCTGCAAAATCAACCATATACTGGGGAACAAAACAAACCTAAACAAATACAAAGAGATTGAAATAATTCCATGCATTCTATCAGACCACAATGCAATGAAGCTTACAATCAACACTGGAAGAAGCCCTAATCACTGCATGAACACATGGAGATTAAACAACACACTCCTGAATGATGAATGGGTCAAAAGAGAAATTAGGAAAAAAGAAAAGTATTCCTAGAGCTAAATTCAAAGGACAATACACCACGACAAAACCTCTGGGACACGCTGAAAGCGGTCCTTAGAGGGAAGTTTATAACTAAAGCGCCTACATGAAAAATTGGAAAGAACACTAATAAATGACTTAACATTGCAACTCAAGGCACTTGAAAAGCAACAGCAAACGAAACCCAAACCCAACAGGCAAGAACAAATAAGAAAAATCGGGGCAGAAATTAATGAAATTGAAAAAAACAATACAAAGGATCAACAAATCCAAAAGCTGGTTCTTTGAAAAGATAAAAAAGATTGACAGACCGCTAGCCCAGTTAACCAAAAGAAAGAAAGAGCACCTCCAAATCAACAAAATCAAAGATGAGAGGGGTAACATCACAACAGACACCAGAAAGATACAGAACATTATAAGAGAATACTTTAAAAACCTATATGCTACTAAATTTGAAAACCTAAAAGAAATGGAGGGATATTTAAACACATGGGAACCATGAAAACTAAACCAAGAAGAGATTAACAGCTTAAACAGACCCATAACAAAAATGAAATTGAAACAGTGATACAAAATCTCCCTACTAAAATAGCCCAGGACCAGATAGATACACAGCAAAATTCTATCAGACATTTAAAGAAGATCTACATCCAATACTACTTAATTTATTCAAAAAATAGAAATGGAGGGAGATCTTCCAAATTCCTTCTATGAAGCCAGCATCACTTTAATACCAAATCCAGGTAAAGAGATCAAGTTGGCTTTATTCCAGAGATGCAGGGATGGTTTGATATACGTAAGTCAATAAACGTCATAAATCACATAAATGGGCTTAATGACAAGAAACACATGGTCATCTCAATAGATGCAGAGAAAGCCTTTGACAAAATTCAACATGCATTTATGTTCAAAATCCTAGAGAGAATTGGACTGTAGGGAACATACCTCAACATAATTAAAGGCATATATAACAAACCCACAGTCAACATCATTCTAAATGGAGAAAAACTGGAAGCATTCCCATTGATATCAGGAACCAGACAAGGCTGTCCACTATCTCTACTTCTCATTAACATAGTGCCTGAAACTCTTGCAAGAGCAGTGAACAAGAGAAGGAAATTAAAGGAGTAATAATTGGAAAAGAAGAGATCAAATTATCCCTTTTTGCAGACGATATGATATTATATCTAAGGGACACCAAACATTCCACCCAAAAACTCCTATAAATTATTAACACGTTCAGTAAAGTGGCAGGTTACAAAATTAACCTACAAAAAGTCTATAGCCTTTCTATATACCAATAACAAGCAGTCAGAGAAAGAGCACATGGAAACACTCCCATTCACAATAGCTGCAAAAAAAAATATCTTGGAATAAACCTGACCAAAGACAAAAAAGAGCTCTACAATGAAATATTTAAATCTTTAAAGAAAGAAACTGAAAGACATCAGAAGATGGAAGGACCTCCCATGCTCAAGGATTGAAAGAATTAATATTGTGAAAATGACCATCCTACCAAAAGTCATATATAGATTCAACGCAATGCCAATCAAAATCCCCATGACATTTTTCACAGAATTGGAAAAAATTATCCTAAGATTCATATGGAAGCACAAAAGACCTCAGATAGCCTAAACAACCCTGAGCATTAAGAGCAATGCCGCAGGGATTACTATGCCAGATTTTAAGCTGTATTACAGAGCTATAGTCATAAAAAACATGGTATTGGCACAAAAATAGATCCATAGATCAATGGAACAAAATTGAAGACCCAAATATGAGTAAATGCAATTTCAGCCACCTGATTTGACAAAGGGGCCAGGAATAGTCACTGGAGGAAACACAGCATGTTCAGCAAATGGTGCTGGCAAAACTGGATCTCCACTGGTAGAAGAATGAAACTAAACCCCTATCATTCACCCTGCACAAAATTCAATTCCAAATGGATCAAATACCTCAATGTAAAGCCTGAAACTCTGAAACTATTAGAAGAAAACATTGGGAAAAACCTACAAGATATAGGTGTAGGAAAGGATTTTCTAAACCGGACATCAATTGATCAGGAAAAATAGGGCAAAAATTAACAAATGGGATGTCATTAAACTAGAAAGCTTCTGTACATCAAAGGAGAGAACCA
>NW_008349073.1:3098376-3099450 GCF_000622305.1 Nannospalax galili | reverse complement strand
CATGGTCGAGCAGGACAGTTGACTTACCTTCACATAGGCAGAACTGGTAAAAGAAAGGAGCCAGGGGCTCCTCCCAAGCCCATGTGCCCCTGAAGAACAGATCCTCAAATGACCTGAAGAGTGAAAATAAATTGGTTTATCTGGACCGACTGTATGGCCTTAAACACCCAAAAGGAAAGTATAATGAAAGATTAAAGGGGCCAATATAATTTCTTAAGAGTCCATATGCATAGCTAAAGGCTACATAACAAGCAACAATGCCAGACAGGTGATACCTTCTTTTGAGTTGTTGTCTGGGGTGGCCAAAGGGACTCCCAGATAGTAACCCAGCACAGAACTGGGAAAATGAACAGCAGACCCCAATCTTATCTAAATGATTATTTACAACTGATTGCTACTAGATGGAGGAAGAGCTGACCCTCCTAACACAAAGACCTCTAGATAGGCTGACTAGATTCACCAGAAGGGCAAGTAGTGGGGAATGGCTGGGGATGCCAACAACACAGCAGACAGTAGCAGGGATATCAGTGTATAAGGGCTCTAGTGGGGGGAGGGAGGCTATGGGAGGGTGCTATCTGGGAAGTGGGTGTATAGTCAAATGAGATGGTTTGGGATGCTCTGTGTGATATACACACAAAAAAAATCAACAATTTTTTTTAATGTATTACATTTGAGGAGGAAGCATGGAAATTTACGTCATGCTAATTAGTAGAGGTGATAAACAATACCACTGAAATCTACCCAATGACTTTATAGACATACACAGGTACAAAGGATCCAAGTGCAACCGATTATGACTAGTAATAATCAGATACATACAGATTAGAGATGCATGTGCCAACAGCTCAGTGTTAGTAGAAAAAACGAGTCTATCTGCAAGGAACAATATATTCTAAAATGAAATGGAGATCTTTTTTAAAGGTTAAAAAACTCATTCAATTTTATGTCTTACGGGGCTTATACTGAGTTCAATATTGTATAACTGTATTAACTTAACTGTGAACCTAGAAACTTGCACCCACTTGTGAAAGAGATGTGCTCTTGCTCTGGAGTGTGTTACTGAATATGTTAAAG
>NW_008349073.1:3092117-3098096 GCF_000622305.1 Nannospalax galili | reverse complement strand
TTTGTATTTTAATAATGAAATGGAGATCTGTTTTAAAGGTTAAAACTCATTTAATTTTATGTCTTATAGGGTTTATACTAAGTACAATATTATATAACTGTAATAATTCAACTGTAAACCTAAAAATGGACAGCCAATTTTGTAAGAGATGCAGCCTAGCTCGGAAAATTGTTATTGAATATGTCAAAGCTGATGTAGTGAAATGCTTCTTCTAAGTATGTGGTTATTAAATAAATAAAAAAAGCAAAGATCTAACAGATAACAAAAATAGAAGACATACTATGTAGACATCACCATCCCATGCAACAATAAGGGAGTTCACTCAGTGGGTTTGATGTGGTGGATGCTGGCCCAGGAAGTTCTGTGCATGTGTGGTACCATCTCCAGTGAGCACCCATGGGAGGTCATGCCTGATCTCTACTTCTACAGAGACCCTGAAGAGATTGAGAAGGAAGAGCAGGCAGCTGCTGAAAAGGCTGTGACCAAGGAGGAATTTCAGGGTGAATGGACTGCACCAGCTCCTGAGTTCACTGCAGCTCAGCCAGAGGTGGCAGACTGGTCTGAAGGCGTGCAAGTGCCCTCCGTATCTACCCAGCAGTTCCCTACTGAAGATTGGAGTGCCCAGCTGGCCACTGAGGACTGGTCTGAAGCCCACACTTCTCAGGCCGCTGAATGGGTTGGAACAACCACTGAGTGGTTGTGAGCTGTGCTGCAGTCACCTGAGCACGATGGAAAGAAGGTGGATGGAAAATAAAGTGTTTCTAAAAAATAATAAAATAAAAAATAAAAGACATACTTTTTGAAAAAAATTGATCACACCTAGTTTGAGGTCCTCACATAAGAAAACAGTATTTTGAAAAACTTTCATGTTAAATTTAAGGCACTCTTGAGTGACTTCAAACTATGCAATTTGCCTTCAGTTTGTGCTTAATTATATCCAAGAAGAGTTTTTCCAACTCTCTTTCATGATAATTATCCTGCAAAATTTAACTTAGCTCCATTTACAAAGACTTATGCACAAGGTTAACAGTAGTGAATCAATCATTTCTCTTTTTTACACCTACTTTCTGGTAATAATTCTCTTTCTTCCACATAACACAAGCCATCCAAGTACTGATGACATGCAAGCCACTTATTTTCCAAAAATGCTTTTATGAGTTCCATACATAATTGTACACTCACTAACACTGAAGAAAAGAATACTGTAATATCATACTTTGGAATCCATGGAAGGATGGGTGCTGGTTCCAGGATACCCTCTCCCTCCACAGACACCAAAATCTGCAGATATCAAGTCCCTTATATAAAAGGCATAGTGCTATAGACTGGTATAGTATTTTCATAGAACCTATGCACATCCTCTTAGATACGTTAGATCATCTTTAGATTATTTTTTGTGTTTGTGATTCTAAGGATCAAACTCATGGCCTTGTGAATGCTAGGAAAGTGCTCTACCACTGAACTATACCTCCGTCCCTATTAGATTAGTAATAACACCTAATATAATATAGATTATCAGCAAAATAATTGCTATATTGAATTGTTTAGGGAATAATTACAAGAAAAAAATTCTGTACTTATTCAGTTACTTTGCAGGCATAATGATATTTGTGATCCAAATCCAGGTGTGCAAAATGCAAGGATGTGGAAGTCAAACTGTATATTCAAGCCACTCTACTACATTCTTTTAAATACATGGAGTTTTTACTGTATTATGTCTAGTGTTTTCTTTTCCCTTCACTTCATGTATTTAACACTAGTTTTGGCATTTGGAAAGAAGCACACTTATAAGAGTCTCTACATCCAAAAATACCAGAACAAATAGGGAAGCTTTAAGAAAGGTTCAAGGAAGCCAAGAAAGAAATTACACATTGTTGATATTAGGTTTCAAAACATGCTTTCAAAATAAGCCTCAGTGCAGAAAATAAGTGACTGTGGAATGCTCAGCTACAAGTGGGACATCTATAACACACATCCTCCCCAGTGCTTAGGGACCATGGCAGAAGAAGGATCAGAAAGACTGTAAGAGTCAGAGGTCAGGGAGGACTGGAGCAAAACTTTGGTTTGTAGACATGACAGGACCACTGGACTGATGAACTCACCGCAGCTGTAGCTACCTACACAATACCCGCATACAATCAAGACAGTCAGCATTCTAACACTGAGTAGGAAAGGATTTATGAGTCCTCACCCCTAACTGAGGGGCTATGGACAGTTGATGGCTTCTGGAGAAGGGAGTCAGTTTTCTTTATGGGTACAGTTCCTGGTAGGTTGACCACACCCCAGTGAATAGTCCTACACCCCAGAAGTATATGGATAGCTCAAATTATAGTTGATGGGTCATTGAGTTTTTTTAAAAAGAGGATATGAAGTTTGGAGGTAAGGAGGTAGAGATGGATCTGGGAGGAGTTGGATTAAATATGATCAAAATAAATTGTATGTAATTATCAAAGAATTAATAAAATATTTTTAAGCACAAAAAATGGAAATAGAAGTTCAGTAAGATCAGAATCACGGAGGTAATCAAATGAAGCCACCTTTTGCTGTAGAGAGATAGCTGTGATGCTGAATGGCCTCGATTTTGGTTCTTCCAGCCCTGTGGGGCCAAGAACTAGAATCATGGTTGCTTACGAGAATTAGATGATAAGACTCTTGCTGAAGATACCACACACCTTGGTTGCAAGATACAGTGAAAACAGGCTACAACTGAACTGGAAGATTTCTCTCTACTCACTAGCTTTCTCAGTGCTGGAAAGTTCTGTGTGGACTGGGGGGTGGGTTCCAATAGTCTTTCCTAACTGTGAACCCTAAAAAATTCAATATCAACCACTAAGCAAGATGTTCCCACTTGTGTAATAATGACACAACTGTTATGGGGGTAAACCAACCACTCTCTTGGATTTGAAGCATGCTCCACAGGAAGGAACCCATTCATGGTACTGTAAACCCAGTCAAAAATGTATGACTGCAAAGTCATAAGCCCTACTGGGGAAATTATTACTATTGCTTGGATAAATTGACATAGTATCAAGCTGCCTTCTAAATCTCTCTGTTTATACCCACAGACAAATGCTACTCTCAGCATTAACAAGAGAAGACTCCCTGAGTGAACAGTGGTGAATGCAGAGACTCATGGCTGCACAAGGTACTGAGAATAAGTGGTAGCTGAACGTTCAGCCCTGAACAAGACATTTATACAGCCCCATCTAAAGCTCAAAGAATAGGATAGGAAGCTTGTGAGAGACAGGAGATAAGGAGAAGAGCTGCACAACGCCATCTTCTGAGGATGACAGATCTGCTGCAATTGAAACTCACAGAAATTGTGATTACTTGCACTGGGCATGCACAAGACTGGGCCTGACAGCAATCCAGTTATGGATGAAGGAGGTATTCAGTTCATGGGAGGACCTTACTCCTCCAGGATGAACTACTGGCTACTAAAAGATTCAGTGTGGGGGGGTCATTGTCTTCAGTACTGTACCCACTGGTGAGTCCATCAAACCCCAATGGATAGTTTCAAACCCATGGTCACATAGAGGGACCCCTGGTTAAACTCAGTGGGTCACAAAAGAAAAAGACATGAATGTGAGAAAGGGATTTGTAGTAGGGGAATTGACAGAGGTGAGAGGTGAAAGTAATTAGCATGCATTTTATATGTGTATGAAAATGTCAAAGAACAAATTAAATTAACTGTTTTAAAACACAGAGCCAAGCATTCACCCAAGTGGGAAGCATACTGGAGATCTCCCTTCTCAAAGTTGAAGGTACAAAAGAGCATACCTGCAGTATAAAAACGAAGAAAAGATCTGGAAAGATGGTTCAGCAGTTAGGAGCATTGGCTCCTCTTGCAGAGGACTCAGGTTCCATTCCCAGCACCCATATGGCAGCTAACAGCCATCTGTAACTCTAGTTCCAGGGGATCCAATACCCTCTTCTGATCTCCATGGGTATTGCATGACACAGGTGCACTTACATACATGCATGCAATACACTCATATACATAAAATAAAAATAAATTTTAAAAAATTTTTGGTCTTTTTGAGACAGGGTCTCCCTGTAGGCCCAGCTGTCCTGGAACTTACTACGTAGACCAGGCTGGCCTTGAACTCACAGAGATCTGCCTGCCTCTGCTTCCCGAGTGCTGGGATTAAAGGCGTGTGCCACCACGCCCGGCCCAAATAAAATATTTTTTAGAAAGACTGAAGAAAAATTTCTGCCACATAAGGATTACAAGGTGAAGACCAATCTTGGTGATATAACACATTCCAAGCCAGCCTGAGCTATATATCAAAAGCCAATCTTAAGAAAACAACAAACAAGAAAGGCAGTATAATGTTGTCCTTGGCTAGTATATTAGAACGTGGTACTGGATTGCTGTTCAACTGGATTCCTGATGATGATGCTGCCCTGTCTGAAGAAGCACATGTACTTTCTAGTCTGCTGATAGGAGCCTCTACCCAACCATGTTCATGAAGTGACAGGCTGAGCTGCCAGAGCTACCACAGAATGAAGCAGAGCTGCCTCACTTAGAACGGTTAAATCTCAGATTCCCTTAAGATTCCTGGGAATAAATGCATATATGCTATGTGCTGCTGAAACCCCAATTGTTTTACTGTAATGGGAAAGTTATACAATAACAAAACTAGATTCTTCCAGGAAAAATATTTAAGATCAGAAAAGTCAGTTGATATAAATTATTATAGGAAAAGAATAAAGGAACTATGGTCAGCATCTCAGCAGGTACTGAAAAAAATTGATAAAATTCTACATCCATTTGTGAATTTAAAAAAAAAATATGACTTTCCCTGGGCCTGCACCACCCACAGGCCTCTCTCTGACCAGCAGGCCTCTCTCTGGGGCAACTGTGGAACCACCAGTGCTTCCTGATCCTTTGCATCCAGACCAACTCAGTTCCTTCTCAGGTTCCCAGGAGCACTCTGGGCCAGGCACCGCCCTCACCTCCCTCTGCTTCCCTGGGCTTGCATGACCCACAGGCCTCTCTCCAACCCACAGGCCTCTCTCTCCAGAGTAAGTCGATCACACATCCTCCGCGCCTTGACTACCCCAGCCTCATTCACCCTCCCATCTCCCCCACCGGTCTCTCCTCCTAGCCTGGGTCCTGTCCCATTCCTTCTCTTGGTGCCCCAGACACCTGGGAAACCACCACTGCTTCCTGATCCTTTGCATCCAGACCAACTCAGTTCCTTCTATGGTCCCCAGGAGCACTCTGGGACTGGCCCCACCCTCACCTCCCTCAACTTCCCTGGTCCTGCACTACCTACCAACCTCTTTCCTGGTCGCCTGGGCTGACATTTCCTCTTCCTGGTCCTTTGCATCCAGACTGACCCCAGCACATCAGTACAGTCACCAGGGGCCCTTGGGGCAGCTTTCTACCCTGATCTTCCTTTGCATCTCTGGGTGGCAGGCCACTAGCTGCCCTAGACCAGCATCTTTCCTGAGTCCAGCTGCCAGGCCAGTCCAACCCCCAAATTCCTGATGTCAAAATCTTTTCATGGAGGGATCCAGACCTTAGGAGAAAGCCTGAGAGCACCTGATCCTCATCTGACTTGGACCTGTGTGGGAACCCCTGAAGACTAAAGCAATCCAGCCACTCCAATATAAAATCAAAAGAGAAAACTGGAAGCTTAGAGGAACCAGCTTGTTTAAATGAACCAGCTTTTCATGCCCAAAAAGTAAACCACAAAGCCACATAAAGTTTGCAAAAAGAAGCAGACCTAATTTTGAAGGCTTGAGTCTCACACAAGAATCAGAAATCACATGTCAAAATCACAGAGAAAAAATAATAACATGAAAAACTAAAATAAAATATCCCCACCAAATACCAATACTACTCTAAAGGAGTACAATGAGAACCCCTAACAGATAATGCAGGACATAGAACTCAAAAGAACAGCTATGAATATGATAAAAGAATTCACTGAATTTAAAGAACACACAAACAAGGTAATCATAGAGCTG
>NW_008349073.1:3087150-3091784 GCF_000622305.1 Nannospalax galili | reverse complement strand
AAAGAATCGTAGAAGAAAATTTCCCAAAATTAAAGAAAGACATGCCCATAGAAATACAAGAAGCATATAGAACACCAAACAGGACCAGAAAAGAAACTCTCCACAGTACATTATACTGAAAACACTAAACGTACAAAACACAGAGATACTACTGAAAGCTGCAAAAGAGAAGTCAAATATAAAGGAAAATGCATTAGGATTACAGCTCACTTTTCACTGCAAACTATGAAAGTGAGAAGAGCCTGGACCAAAGCATTCCCACTTTTAAATGACCACAGATGCCAACCCAGATTACTATACCCAGCCAAAATGTCTACTATAGACAAACGGGAAAGAAAAATCTTCCATGACAGAAATAGGATGAAGGAATTCATGTCCACAAAACCAGCCCTTCAGAGAGTTCTGGAAGCAATACAAAGAGCTGAAGAAAGGAATGACTATACACAAGGGGTTGTGGAAAGAAATTTAATGAAGGTATAACTGTAGAAAGATACAGCTATATTAAAATGTAAACAGAAATAAAAACGACAGGATTCAATACTCATCTTTCATTAATAACTTTAAATATTAACAGATTGAACTCCCCAGTCAAAAGACACAGAGTAGGCAAATGGATTAAGAAACAAAACCCATCTTTTTGTTGTCTGCAAGAAACGCATCTCACGTTCAAGGACAGACACTATCTTGAAGTGAAAGGATGGAAAAAATATACCAAGCAAATGGTACTAAGAAAAAACAAGACATTGCAATTCTAATATCTAAGAAAATAGACTTTAAAACTAATCAGAAGAGATAAAGAGGGCCACTTCATTCTGATCAAAGGAACAATGAATCAAGAAGCTACTACAATCATGAACATATATTCACCAAACTCTGGTGCACCCAACTTCATAAAAACAATACTGCAGGACTTTAAGACCCAGATTAATCCAAACTCATTAATAGTAGGGGACTTAATACCCCCACTGTCTCCATTAGATAGGTCAACAGTGCAGAGAGTTAATAGAGAGACATCTGAATTAAACAATACCATATATCAAATGGACTTAACAGACATCTACTGAATATTCCACCCAAGCACCAAAGGACATACTTTCTGCTCAGCACCCCATGGAACCTTCTCCAAAATCGACCATATACTGAGGAGCAAAACAAATCTCAACAAATACAAAAAGGTTGAAATAATTCCATGCATTCTATCAGACCACAATGCAATAAAGCTTATAATCAACACCGGAAGAAGCCCTAATCACTGCATGAACACATGGAGATTAAACAACACACTCCTGAATGATGAATGGGTCAAAAGAGAAATTAAGAAAAAAAGAAAAGTATTCCTAGAATGAAATTAAAAGGACAATACAACACAACAAAACCTCTGGGACACGCTGAAAGCGGTCCTTAGAGGGAAGTTTATAACTAAAGCGCCTACATCAAAAAATCGGAAAGAACACAAATAAATGACTTAATATTGCAACTCAAGACACTTGAAAAGCAACAGCAAACGAAACCCAAACCCAACAGGCAAGAACAAATAAGAAAAATCAGGGCAGAAATTAATGAAATTGAAAAAAACAAAAAAAAAATACAAAGAATCAACAAATCCAAGAGCTGGTTCTTTGAAAAGATAAACAAGATTGACAGACCGCTAGCCCAGTTAACCAAAAGAAAGAAAGAGCACCTCCAAATTAACAAAATCAGAGACGAGAGGAGAAACATCGCAACAGACACCAGAAAGATACAGAACATTATAAGGGAATACTTTAAAACCTATATGCTACTAAATTTGAAAACCTAAAAGAAATGGACGGATATCTAAATGCATGGGAACCACGGAAACTAAACCAAGAAGAGATTAACAGCTTCAACAGATCCATAATACAAAAAGAGACTGAAACAGTAATTTAAAAAAAAAAAAAAAACCTTCCAGACTAAAAAAAGCCCAGGACCAGATGGATTTACAGCAGAATTCTATCAAATATTTAAAGAAGATCTACAGCTAATACTACTTAATCTATTCAAAAAGATAGAAATGGAGGGAGAACTTCCAAATTCCTTCTATGAAGCCAGCATCACTCTAATACCAAAGCCAGGTAAAGATACAAACAAAAAAGAAAACTATAGACCCATATCCTTAATGAACATAGATGCAAAAATTCTCAACAAGATACTTGCAAACTGCATACAGACACACATCAAAATGATGATCCACCACAATCTAGTCGGCTTTATCCCAGAGATGTGGGATGGTTCAATATACATAAGTCAATAAACGTCAAAAATCATATAAATGGGCTCAAAGAAAAGAACCACATGGTCATCTCAATAGATGCAGAGAAGGCCTTTGATAACATTCAACATGCACTTATGTTCGAAGTCCTAGAGGGAACTGGACTGGAGGGAACATACCTCAACATAATTAAAGCCATATAAAACAAACCCACAGCCAACATCATTCTAAATGGAGAAAAACTGTTCCCATTGAAATCAGGAACCAGACAAGGCTGTCCACTATTCCCACTTCTCTTAAACACAGTGCTTGAAACTCTTGCAAAAGCAATAAGACAAAAGCAGGAATTTAAAGGAGTAATAATTGGAAAAGAAGATATCAAATTATCCCTTTTTGCAGATGATATGATATTATATCTAAGGGATGCCAAAAATTCCACCCAAAAACTCCTAGACATTAACACATTCAGTAAAGTGGCAGGCTACAAAATTAAACTACAAAAGTCTGTAGCCTTTCTATATACCAATAACAAGCAATCAGAGAAAGAGTACATGGAAACACTCCCCTTCACAAAATCTCAGAATAAACCTGACCAAAGACATTAAAGAGCTCTACAATGAAAGTTTAAGTCTTTAAAGAAAGAGATTGAGGAAGACATCAGAAGATGAAAGGACCTCCCGGGTTCATGGATTGGAAGAAATAATATTGTAAAAATGACCATCCTACCAAAGTCATTTACGGATTCAAGGCAATGCCAATCAAAATCCCCATGACATTTTTCACAGAATTGGAAAAAACTATTCTACGATTCATATGGAAGCACAAAAGACCTCAGATAGCCAAAACAACCCTGAGCATTAAGAGTAATGCCACAGGGATTACTACACCAGATTTCAAGCTATATTACAGAGCTATAGTCATAAAAACAACATGGTACTGGAACAAAAATAGACTCATAGATCAATGGAACAAAATTGAAGACCCAAATATGAGTAAATGCAGTTTCAGCCCCCTGATATTTGACAAAGGGGCAAAGAATATTCACTGGAGGAAAGACAGTATGTTCAGCAAATGGTGCTGGCAAAACTGGATCTCCACCTGTAGAAGAATGAAACTAAACCCCAATCTTTCACCCTGCACAAAATTCAATTCCAAATGGATCAAACACCTCAATGTAAAGCCTGAAACTCTAAAACTGTTAGAAGAAAATATTGGGAAAAACCTACAAGATATAGGTGTAGGAATGGACTTTCTAAACCAGACATCGATTGCCCAGGAAACTAGGGCAAGAAATAAAAAAAATGGGACCTCATTAAACTAAAAAGCTTGTGTACTTCAAAGGAGGCAACCATGGAAGCAATCAGAAAACCCACAGAATGGGAGAAAATCTTCACCAGCGACACATCTGATAGAGGTTTAATTACCAGAATATATAACGAACTTAAAAAACAAAGAACCAAGACAAGAAGTAACCCATTTGAAAGATGGGCTAAGAAGCTGAACAGAGAGTTCTCAAAAGAAGACGTAAAGATGGCTACAAAACATCTCAAAAGATGTTCAACATCACTAATAATTAGGGAAATGCAAATTAAAACCACTTTCAGATTTCATCTTACCCCAGTCAGACTGGCTAAGATCAAGAGAACAAACAATACCAAATGTTGGAGAGAATGTGGGGAAAGTGGAACACTCATCCACTGCTGGTGGGGCTGCAAACTTGCTCAACTCCTATGGAAAGCAGTGTGGAGAACTCTTAAAAAACTACAAATGGCTCCTGGCCTGCTCCCCTATCCTCAGGCCTCTCGGGATGGGACCATCACGGAGCCCTCTGCGCCTTGACTCCCCTGGCCTCATTCGCCCTTCCATCTCCCCGGCTGTTCTCTGCTCCTGGTTTGGGCCCTGCGCCATTCCTGGTCTTGGGTCCCCAGACACCTGGGGAACCGGTGCTGCTTCCTGATCCTTTACGCCCAGGCCAGCTTGGTGCCTTCCTTGGGCTCCAGGAGCACTGCTTCCACGGGACCTGGCCCCGCCCTCACCTCTCCCTGGTTCCCGGACCTGCACCACTGGCTAATTCTCCTGGCCTGCTCTCCTGCCCTCAGGCCTCTCTTGGGGTAAGTCTACCGTGGGCAGCCGTGCCTTGACTCCCCCAGGTGCGTTCACCCTTCCATCTCCCCCTCTGTTCTCTACTCCTAGTTTGGGCCCTGCCATTCCTAGTCTTGGGTCCCCAGACACCTGGGGAACCAATACTGCTTCCTGATCTTTTTCACCCAGACCAAATTAGTGCCTTCCTTGGGCTCCAAGAGCACTGCTTCTGGACCTGGCCCCACCATCACCTCCCTCTGCTTCCCGGGACCTGCACCACTGGCTAACTCTCCTAACCTGCTCTCCTATCCTCAGGCCTCTT
>NW_008349073.1:3084135-3085320 GCF_000622305.1 Nannospalax galili | reverse complement strand
AAATGTGGTTCATTTATATGATGGAGTTTTACTCAGCAGTAAAGAAAGATGAAATCATTAAATTTGCAGGTAAATGGATGGAACTAGAAACTGTTGTACTAAGGGATGTAACAGACTCAGAAAAAATAAATCAACATATGTTCTCCCTCATATGTGGATCCTAGAACCAAACCCTCAGAAGTGAATATGTATCCAGACATAACTACAGGAACCAGGATAATGGAAAGAACCAGGGAGGTAAAGGAAAAGAAAGAACCTGAAAGAGAAGAACAATAGGAAGCAGGCCTTAATAAGGGAGATATGGATAAAAATTGGGTTAGTTGAAGGGAGGGGGAGGGAATGGTATACAAGGAACCTAGGGGATAAGGGGAATGAAGGAGCTCAAGAGAGGTAGGAATGTAGGAGAAAGGTATTATTAAGGGAGAAAGGGTGGAAATGGGGGCACCTTAAGTGGAAAACCATGATGGAGGGGTGAGTCAATGCAAGAGATAAATAATGCCTACCTAGTTTTGAAAACCAGAGGGAACCATATTACTCCTACAGCCTATTGACAAATTATACATAGCAGATCAAGAAATATATGTCTAGGTAAGTTTTATCTGAGAACAGTTGGTCTTTGCCCAAGATTTATCTACATGATTCACAGTAATTAAAAGTAGCAGACTGGTGTAACTAACCTTCTTGGATGTTTAATAGACACACCTTGAGGCATATAATAATTTGGTCAGAGAGACATAAAGGACAGTTTTACCTCCTTGCCCTCCTAGGTCAACTAGTTCCAGGGGACTATGAGCATCTCTCAAAATGTCCTGTAATTGTGGTGGGTCACCTGTCCTCTTGATCAAGGAGGCCAAGAAGATCCCACCAGATGGACTTGAACCAGTGTCCAGTCTACAAAGAGGAGGGTCAACAAAGAGGAATCATTGCCTCCATGCTTCTGAGCAAAGCCAACCATGGTCAAGCAGGACCTTTGACTTATCTTCACATAGGCGGAACTGGTAAAAGAAAGGAGCCAGGGGCTCCTCCCAAGCCCATGTGCCCCTGAGGAACAGATCCTCAAATGACCTTAAGAGTAAAAATAAATTGGTTTATCTGAGCCAACTGTATGACCTTAAACACCCAAAAGGAAAGTATAACCAAAGATTAAAGGGGCCAATATAATTTCTTAAGAGTCCATATGCATAG
>NW_008349073.1:3049201-3083706 GCF_000622305.1 Nannospalax galili | reverse complement strand
ATCAACAAATTTTAAAAAATGAATTATATTTTAGGAGGAAGTATGGAAATTTACATCATGCCAATTAGTAGAGATGAAATCTTCCCGATGACTTTATAGACATACACAGGTGCCAAGGAGCCAAGTGCAACCAATTATGACTAGTAATAGTCAGATACACACAGATTAGAGTGCGCCAACATCTCAGTGTTAGTAGCAAAAACAATAAGTCTTTCTTCAAGGAACAATATATTCTAAAATGAAATGGAGATTTTTTTGAAGGTTAAAAAACTCACTCAGTTTTATGTCTTACAGGCCTTATACTGAGTTCAATATTGTATAACCGTATTAATTCAAGAGCAAACCTAAAAATTTTATAGCGAATATTAAAACTGTAGTGAAATGCTTCTTCTAATCATGTAGTTATTAAAAATTAAAAAAATTGATTAAAAAATAATAATAATTCTTCAAAGCATAAAAATTTGCTCCTTAATAATTAGTAGATGTGAAAAATATTACCATTGAAATCTACCTGATGACTTTATATCCATGCTCAGATGCCAAGGAGCTCAGAAAGTAATCGACTGACTAGTAATAATCAGATATATAGAGATTAGAATTTTGCTTTTATTTAGAAGTGTGGAATTCAACTCTCAGGTCCAAGAAGAGGTAAGCATGTTCATGACAAGAGAGCCCCTTTGACAGTAACCTGTGTATTTTAAAATACATTGTCTTGTAACAATTAAAGAAATATCCACTGAATTCCAGCTACTTAAGGTTGTACTGTGCTTCGTGTTTGGAGTTATATTATTCTCTCTCTCTCTCCTTAATGGCCAGATTCAATTTCTCACTTCTTGGATATTGAGCACTTTTTACAAATTAAAAAGAAAGTCACCTAAGGCAACTCTCAAGTACAGACTTATTGGGGAACTTGATGATATTACCAATCATTAAGGAACTAGGTTCTATACCTCTGCCCTTGATGACCAGAAGCCAGCAAAGACCCTTGGGACTGACCTAATGCTTTAGTTTGCAGATTCTGATTTGTGACATTACTGATGTTTAAGCCTCTGAATATGGCTGACTAGTTTAATCATCTTCAAATTCAATAATACCATAATCATCTTCAAATTCAATAATACCATTAACACTATTGAAAATGACCTATCTTTCTCTGACACCCTCCACTTGATTCACTTTATTTGTAATTTAACAATTACAAGTTTTCTTTTCAGAATCCCTCTCTTGTTCTAAGCAAAGACTATATTAGCCTCCTTTCATAATTAACTATTCTTATGCAAAAAGAGTTTCCAAACATGGATGAATGATTCATGAATAATTAAAAATAACCAAACCTGAGAAAAATGTGTACAAATATAATCCCTTTAAAGTAATTTAATATATAAAATCATACAAACTCAGTGATTGAGCACTGTGTCTCTAGAAAGGTGCTAGATCCTAACAGGTCCAAAGAAACCTGAACTCATAAAATTTCATCACAACAAAGGAAATGAGACACAACAGGATGTATAAGAAATATAAGAATGATATGTTTAATCTGAGGGTAAAACAACATATCTGGTAATGAAGGAGCTTTGATTAAGGAACATTATATATAAATATGAAATTAGGAAATAATAAACAATTTTTTAATCTAGAGTCAGGTGCAGAAGTGTACACCTTTAATTCTAGCATTTGAGAGGCAGAGGACAGGCAGATCTCTGTAAGATGGAGGACAGTCTGGTCTATATCTCAAAAAAAAGGTATCTGGGATTATAAGCGCAATAAAAACAGTCCACTAACAAATAAAGGCAGTCTGAGCACTATGAATAAGCTACTACATTTAAGCTTTACAACCAAAATCAGGAGTTTTGATTTCATAACTACAAGTTAGGTTTGGAGAAAATATGTAATGTGATCAGTATACTGTCCAAGAAAATGTTTGCATTTGCTCATTTGAGAGCATTTTTCTCCAGATCTGCTAGGCACTGAATTCTAGACTAAGCATGAAGATTTAAAACAATGGGGAATTCTGGGACAAAGCTGAGGTCCTCTAGAAGCAGAGTCTGAAACAGGGATTTGTAGGCATGTAACTTACTACAGGGCTGTTCTGAAGGAAAATAGAAAAAGGAAACAGATGAAGGCAGAGATGCTATACCATCAGGGGACCAGCAGTCAGCCTGATCCTAGGGAGAGCACCGCAGCATGAACACCCCCACAGATGTGCTTCTACCTTGAAGCAATAGGGACAGCCTTTTGGACATCCCAAGTAGCCAGAAGCTGACTGGAAGAGGCCTCTGGGGAGGCGAAAGGATAATTCATCAACTGAGTTGGCTCTTAGTGAGTAAGGGGTCATTTTCCATTTGAGTGGTGAAGAGTGAACTGTTAAGTAGCCAGTGTCTCACAACAGTTAAGGGATACGACCCCCTAGCCTGGTACAGGAGATCTGAATGGAACATCAGCAGTATACATCATGTCCTCATATTCTTAGAGAAATTAATTTTAACCTACAATCCTACACCTAGTCCTCAAGACTCTATGAAATAATTCCATAAGAGTAAGACTATGGCAACAACATAAAATAATTCAAGGAGACTCTATGGCATAGGGAAAAATGATGAACAAAAAAACATATTGTAAGTTAAATATAGTAGCTATTCATAGAGAATGCAAAAAAACTCTCATATGATTATAATATGGAAAATAGTGGTGGGGTGAGAAAAAGAAAAGTAAAAGTATCCTACTGCCAGTAACAGTAAATCTGAAAAGGAAAAAGTAAATACAGATTAACTCTGGACCTGCGCTGATCAATGATTATGTTCCCCCAAAATTCATATGTTGAAGTCCTCACCCGAGGACCTCAAAATGTGACTATGTGAAAATGGGTTATTAAATTAAAACAAGGCCATTAGTGTGAGCCCTGATCTAATCTGATATCCTTACAAAAAGAAATGAGGATTTATCAAGAAAACCCAGGAATGGGATCACACAGAGAAAGGAGCATGAAGGCACAAAGAGGTGACCATTTGCAGGCCAAGGAAAAAATAAAATGTTTTTCAAATTGACTCTTCTAGAGGCAGAGAAAATAAACAGAATGCTTTCTTATAGCTGTCCAAGAGATATCAATTCTACCAGAGTCTGAGGTCCCTCTTAAGAATCAAGCCTATAGGCAAGAAGTGGTGGCACACGCCTTTAATCCCAGCACTCAGGAGGCAGAGGCAGGCAGATCTCTGTGAGTTCAAGGGCAGCCTGGTCTACATAGTGGGTTCCAGGCCAGCTGGGGCTCAGGGAGGCCCTGTCTCAAAATGAAAAAAAAAATCAAGCCTATAACTCATTAGCTGGGGTCCTCCCCTGAAGATCCTCACTCAGAATAGAGCAGCCTACTATCTGTGTTTTGAATCTTTGGTTCTGATTTGATGATTCCTAGGAGTGAGTGTTATGGAGTGTTGTGGCACAGAGAGATCTTTCCAGAACAAAAAATTAGGGGCCCAGACTGGGATTATTGCAGGTGGCTGCTACCCAGGAGACTTCATGGGCATAAGACAACTTGCCTTGCGACGCACATCTGAAAATGTCCCACAGAAGAATCACCCACTCCCTTCACCCCAGAAGCCCAAGTTATTGTCCCTTTAAGCTCTGCAAAAGATCATTTATCTTGTCTTGTTTTAGGGCTAATATTCCCAAGCCTTGTGCATGTAATAAATTTTGTGTACTTTTTTCTGTTAAAAAGAAATGGAAATACATAAAACCAGAGAAATGAAAAGTTTTTTTTTCTAAAGAATACCCTAAAAAAGAACTAAGCAAATAAAGAAATATACAAAGCTTCTGAATGGGAAAAACATCACATTGTAAAGCCGTCCCTTTAATCTGTTCCTTACAACCCTCATCAAGACGCAAGTATGAGACTTTATGGAATTTGCAATCTTGATGTAGTTGCCTAGAAGAGAAAATGTGTAAGAATACATCTGACAAAGAGCAATGGAGCAACATTTGCCTTATAAGTTTTCAAAACGGTCCTGAAATGATTACAAATATTACAACTCAGGAAGCTGAGGAAAGAAGGTCACAAGTTCAAAGCCAGCCTGGATTACAAAGTGAGACAGTGGAAAGGAAGGAGGATGGGAGGGAATGAGAGAGGGAGAGAGAGAGGGAGAGAGAGAGAGAATAAAGAAATGAAGAAAATAAAAGAAAAAACCTGCACTACAGTCAGCAGAAAACAGAAGAGATTTCTACCTTCTTATATGATCAAATGGGATTAGTACAACTGGCTGACCATTTGGAAACAAAATTGGATCCCTATGTCCTGTGTTTCAAAAAATCAAGTTTAGGCTTGCATGTAAAAAAAAAAAACTATAAAAGCATCCTAAGAAAATACAAGATAATTTAAATATATACACTTGGAGTTAAATATTTTTATCAGATCCAGAGGTAATGTATTAACCATTTAACCATAAAAGCTTTAAACTTTTATATACTATGAGGTAACTTTAAGGAAGTTTTAAAAACTGGGAGAAAGTATTTGTAACAGCATCTAAAATTCAGTAAAATAAATAAATAAACCCAATTTAAAAGTAGGGAAAAGACAATACAAGCATTTTACCAAAACTTTCACACTACACATGTGAAAGCATGCTGTCAATACTAATCATGTGAATGCAAATAAAATTCAAATTTTGCATATTCTTACAATTATATTTGAAAATGTATTCATGATTAAAGTAAGAATGTCAGGAAAAGGTCTATGGAAATATAAATTGGCTACAGATTTTTGGAAGACAATTTGGCGATAACTACTGAAATTTTAGATGCATGTACTTTTTGACCCAAAATTCCACATTTTAATATCTATCCAAAAGAAATATGCTCTCAAATATAATACAATATCTATATACAAAATTTTTCATTGTAGTGTTTTTAATGGCCAAAAAGTGGAAGAAAAGAAAATTAAATCCATACTATGTAAAACTGTGCAACAGTTTGAAAGAATTACGTGAGCATGAATATTCTGGTACGGAAGGTGTGGGAGACATATTAAGGTAAACTTGAGTGAACAGTATAATCTATTAATGTAAGAATCTAACCTTATGCTTTTGTGAACCCAGGGGTATATGTAAATGGAAAGGAAAGGGGCTAGAAAGATACACCATATTTTTCCTGGTGACTATTACTGGGAAGGTGATTATTTATGGGGTTCAGGAAAAGACACTCAGCTATTGTACTAAAAATTTTTACAACACAAATGTGTCTACTTTTACGGTCTCATTACAATTTTTAAAGAGGAAAGATAACAAGAAACACAGTACCAGACAAGAGAAACCTCCCTTTGAGTTTTTGGTCAGGGTAGTCCAAAAGACTCCCAAAATAACACAGGCTATTGCCACAGACCTTGATTTCCTCCCAGAACTTGAAGATAAGATGATATTGCTAAAAACAAGACACAGGACTTGGAGCAATGGAGCTGGAGCTGACCTGGAAGCCTCCTCCCCAAAGATTAGTTCTCATAGTTCTGGAGGACACTATGGAAGCTGCTAAGGGAGACCATCAGTCAATGGTCCAACCCAGCCCTAAAGCCTAATAACCACAACAACAACTTGCACAACAAACTATAGCAGTACAGTATTGGCATTTTATCTTGAGGGTAATCAACAGCTATTTAATTGGACTTAAAACCCTCTCAATGGGAGAGAACTCAAGTGTGACACTATAAACACAGCCAAATACACATGGCTACTCGAGAGGTCATAGATCCTAGAGAAAACCCTATCTCTGTTATATCCCTAGACAAAATTTAATTTCTTACTGTATGCTAAATATGGATCCTTATATTTACAAATAAGTATACCATTTATCACTCATCAAAGAAGCTTCTTTTACAACAGTTGGAGACTATTACAGAGTTCCACAACTGGTCACACACAGAGAATAAGTGTCTGAGAGATGCCCACCCCTAAGTGACACATCTACAATGGAATCTCCATACCTAAGGCTCATGGAACATAATGGAACAGGGGTTAGCGAGAATACTAATGCATCTCTCAACTCTTACCAGTGACGCTTTCTCATACAACAGAGTGATGCACACAGAAGACCACCATGGGCCAAACTGTAGAGAACAAGAAACTACAGAGTGTATCTCACTGGATCGGACTCCTATATTAAACCTCACCCACCCATGGCTCAGGGACAATTGTGGAATAGGGGGCAGAAAGATTGTAAGAGCCAGGATTGGTGCCTGAATATAGGAAACAGAGTCTTCCAGGCCTCTTCCTCATATGAACTTACAGCAATGGTGTCAGTATGCACAAGACCCATGCACACTCAATCGGAAAAGAAAATAAAAACACACCATAGAACTGGGGAAATGGGCAGCAGGTCCCAACCTTAGCTGAAGAACTACTGGAAGCCAATTACTGCTGGGTGAGGGAGAGTTGATCTTTAAGGAATTGACTCTAGATAGGCTGACTAGACTCCAGTGGATGAACTTTCATTGAGGGACATCTGGGTATACAAACTTGACTTGATAGGCCTTAACATACATGACAGAATGCATGAAATCCAGTGGAGGGAACCATGGGGTGTGCAAATGGGGAAGGGGGTATAGAGATATATGAAATGCACAAAAACTCAGTAACAAGTACACTGAAAAATTAAAAATTGAAAAAGAAAAGTTACTCCAATGACAGAGTAAAGAAAAAGTTAAAGATGGACATTAGACACAAGGAGGCAGCACTATCATCATGCAAACAAGAAGAGATGGAAGCTCAGAGTCAGTTGGCAGTGGTCCTTGGGATAAAGAAGACAAGGGGCTGGAGAGATGGCTCAGCAGTTAAGAGCACTAGCTGTTCTTTCAGACAACCCAGCACCCATGTGGCAGCTAACAATTGTCAGTAGCTCCAGTTCCAGAAGATCAGAAACCCTCTTCTGACCTCTGCAGGCATCGCACAACACAGGTGCACTTACATACATGCAGGCAATATACTCATACACACAAAATTTAAGAAATATAAATTTTTTTAAAAGAGAGAGTTAGACAAGTGGAGGTAGTGATTGTCCAAATGTGGAGATGAAGAGGAAAGAAAAAAGATAGGACTGGAGAGACTGATCAGTGTTTAAGAGCACCGCCCTTCTCTTGCAGAGGACCTGGGTTTGGTTCCCAGCATCCACATGGCAACTAAAAACTGTGACTCCAGTTGCACAGGATCTAACACCCTCTTCTGGCCTCTGCAGGCATTGCACACATGTGCACTTACATACATGCAGGCAAAATACTCACACATAAAATAAAAATAAATATATAAAATAAAAATATTAAATGATATGTAGTGTATGGAGCAAATTGAGGATGCTGTTTAATGAGATAGGGAAGGAAAACATATTTGGGAAAAAAGTGCTGAATTCAACTTCAGGTATATTTTTACAGTTCTGTGGAGTGCTAAAGTAACGGTATTCCTTGGACCTTTGACAGAGATATAGGTGTAGGTAATCAGCATGAATATAGTCCTAAAAGTCACAGGTAAATGAGAATTTCTAAGAATCACATATGCCATAAGAAAGCAGAAATTCAGGCAGAATGGCCAGAAGACAGACCTTTAAGAGGCTAAGAAAAAGAAAGAGAAAATCACAAGAAAGGCTGGAAAAGAATGATCATGAGAATAATTGTAGAAAAATTAAAGACAAGAGGTGACATAGGAGTTGATTTTTTAAAAACAGAATAAGACTTTCTGTTGTGAAAAAGAAAAGCAAGGCCCAGAAGGTGTAGCCATCAGTGACTAAGAACGAGACTAGTTTCAGTGACTGGGAATCATGACAGTAGGTAACAGAGGCTTCTAAGTATGAGCTAAAGAAGGGCCACAGCAGGTCACTGGCTCTGTCTACTAAGTCTGCTATAAAAAAACACCTTAGAGTGGGTGATTTACAAACAACATTAGCCCATTTCTCACTGCTCTACAGTGGGGAGGGCCAAGGTTAAGTTTCTAGCATTCTGATGAGGACCTTCCCTCTGGTTCACAGATAGGTGCCTTCTTGCTGTAGCCTCACATGGTGGAAAGGGCAACGAGTCTCTCTCAAGCCTGGCTAATAAAGGTCTTACACAGGATGGCTCCACTCTCATAGCCTAATCACTTCCCAAAGGTCTCTTGAGGGTTAGAATTTCAACAAATGAATTGTGAAGGGGTATAAGCATTCACATCTTCAAATTTTCTTGTAGACAGTAGTCCCCCCCCCAAAGAAATGAAAGCATTTCAATTCAAGAGGAACAGCAATCCTCTCCTCCACTGAGACAGAAGAGAATAAATAATAAGACTGACTGATGTGTGCTTCTTGGTAAAGACTGTCCCAAAGTTTTTCCCCCATAGCCTCTGACTGCATCATGAAGTGAGGTAAACCCTTAATGGGTCATGAGAGAGATACTAGAAAACAGAGTCAAGGACAGAGAGACATTGTTAAGTAAATACTGCAGGCAATAGACACATTGAAGAACTGTTAGAATATATGCAATAGCAACTGTCAAACATTTTAATTGTACACTAAGAACTGCATTTTATATTATGGCCCATAATAACACATGTGTGTGTGTGCGCACACACACACACACACACACATACACACACACACACACACACACACACCCCTAGCGCAAAAGACTCACGAAACAATAGTTACATTGATTTTGAGATGAGTATTTTCTATTTAACAGTTTTAAAAGTCTATTATTGATTTAAAAATTCTCAACAGATTAGGTATAGGGGAAATACATCTCCACACAATAAAGGCCATAAATGCCAAATTCATAGGTCATATCATCCTCAACTGTATTTGGCAGCTTTCTAGTTACTGCGAGAGAATGCCTGACATAAGCAACTTAAGAAAGGAAAGATTTGTTTAAACTCAGAGTTACAGAAGTCTCAGCATGGCATGGAGAGTGTGGTGGAGCAGAGCTGCCCAAATTCATGGCAGATCAAAAGCAGAGGAAAATGGGAGGGGCCCTTCAAAGACACAAGTCCAGTGACCTTCTTTCTCTAACCAGGTCCTATCATTCACAGTTCCACCACTTCCCAATAGTCTACTCCAGGTTTAATCCATCAATGGATTAAGGATGGAGAGCCATCTTTTGGAGAGGCTGAAAAGATGGCTCGGTCAGTAAAGTGCTTGCTGCATAAGCATGGGGATCTGAATTCAGATCCCCAGCACTCAGGTGTGGTGGTTTGAATATTCCCCCCTCCCAGGATTGAAGTATTTGAACACTTTGTCCCCAGTTAGTGGTACTATTTTGGGAGATTTAGGAGTCATAACCTTGCTGGCAGAAGCATATCACTGGAGGTGGGCTTTGAGAGTTCTTAGTGCCATCCCATTTCCAGTCTGTCTCTGCTTCCTGTGCCTGCTTGAAGATGTGAGCTCTTAGCTTTCTTCTCTGGCTGCCTCCTGTTGCCTCCCCTGCCATGGGTGATGGGTCTCATCCCTCTGGAAACATAATCCAAATAAACTTTTCCTTCTATATGTTAACTTGGCCATGGTGTTTTATCACCATAATAGAAAAGTAATACACTATGTAAAAAGCTGGGCACAGTAGCACATGCCTGCAATCCCACTGCTGGGGAAGCAAAGACAGGAGGATCCTGGAGGCTTGCTGGCCAGCCAGTCTAGCCAAATTGGTAAATTCCAGGTTCAGAGAGACCCTGCCTCAAAAATTAAGGTAGAGGGACTGGAGACATGGTTCAGCAGTTAAGAGCACTGGCTGTTCTTACAGGGGACTCGGAGTCAGTTCCCATCACCTACATGGAAGCTAACAACCATCCATAACTCCAGTTCCAGGGGATCCAATGGCCTCCTCTTCTCTTCCGACCTCTATGGGCATTGCACGACTTGGGTGTACTTACATACATGCAGGCAATACACTCATACACATACACTAAAAATAGCAAATAAACTCAAAAAGACCAAAAAAAAAAAAAAAAAGCCGGGCGTGGTGGCACACTCCTTTAATTCCAGCACTTGGGAGGCACAGGCAGGTAGACCTCTGTGAGTTCAAGGCCAGCCTGATCTACATAGTAAGTTCCAGGACAGCTGGGGCTACAGGGAGACCCTGTCTCAAAAAGACCAAAAAATTAAATTAAATTAAATTAAAATAAAATACTTTAAACTTTTTTTTAATTAAGGTGGAAAGGAGATGGCTTAGGAGTCAAGAGAGAATACTGCTCGCTGCTCTTTCAGAGGACTTGAATTTGGTTCCCAGCACCCACATCAGGAAGCTCACAACCAGCTCCTGGGTATCTATTGCCCTCTTCTGACCTCTGCAGGAACTTTCCACAAACACACATAGAGTGCACACACACACACACACACACACACACACACACACACACACACACACCACATAATTGTAAAATAATAAATCTTTAAAGAATAAATAAGGATGGAGAGAAATTGAGGAAGGCATCCCATGTTGACCTACATACACACATACACACACACACACACACACACACACACACACACACACACACAAATAAATGCCCTTTAAGATCCAGGTCTTCCCTGAAAGGAAACTGATAACCTGATAAGTACCTAAACCTTTACCACCATTCTGTCCACATTATCAATTTGTATGGGTTCTTAAGGAAAGACTAAATTTTATGGAACTAAACATCTAAGGGAGAGATTTCTTCCCTCATACTCTTAAATTTTGGCTTTAAGCACTGTTCATTGTAGAAAACATTCCCTATACTATCACCAACTTTTCTTGGTCTGGCACCCATTTTCACACTCCTGATGTCTTATAATATTGCATGCAAAATCTAGCTCCTTCCAAAAATGAAATATTCAACTATTAAAGTTCTGCCTTTTAAAAAATATTTTATTTATTGTTTTTATTTTATGTGTATGAGCGTATTTCCTGCATGTATGTGAGTGCACCCATATCATGCAATGCCTCCCAGGTCAGAAGAGGGTGTCAGATTCTCCTGGAACTTGAGTTAAGGACAGTTCGTAGACGCCATGTGGGTGCTGGGAATCAAACCTGAGACCTCTAAAAGAGCAGTCAGTGCTCTTAACTGCTGAGCCACCTCTCTAGCCCCTAAAGTTCTACCTTTAATCATCAGGTTTCAATAGTATTTGTATCTAATTAATTTACTTGCTCCATCTCAGACTTCCACTCTGTTGAGTGTGTGATCAAATGAGAAAAACTATGTAGAATTCACAAAAGGTCACATAAAATTTGTACTAATTTCAGCCTGCTATGCCTTGACATTTTCCAGGACCACAAGTTTAAGAAAGAAATCTTACACTAAATCATAAGTAGAACCATGGAATTACAAGTCCCTTCATTCCCTAACACATGGTAAAAATCAATAGAATTGTAGCTGGATGCTTCTTTGCTGCCCACCCAGTAGCCACACTATTACTGAGGACCTTAATTTCCTATCTCCTTATCCAAGATACCTTGAGTTTTGATCATTCGACTATTAATTATTCAAAAATAATTAGGAGGAAGGTAGAAATTTAAAATTCACAAAAATATATCAACAGAGTATGGTGGTACACACTTGTAATACCAGCACTCAAGAGGCAAAGGCTTAGGAAGGAGGATTACAAGTTCCAGGTCAGCCTGAGATACATAGTGAGATCCTTACTCAAAAAAAATTGTACTTTGGTACTTTGTAGTCTGAACAAAATTGGATGAAAGTTGAATCTTATTACTAAAATGCATTCGGAAAATTTTCTTGTCCATGTCTGTTCCTCTATGCGCCATCTCCTCCACCAAAAACATGTAACCCAGGCCAATCACAAATGACACCATGTCCTTGGAGAAATTTACCTTTTATTTCCCTTACAGACATTTTCCTTCAGCTCCTTGCTCTGACAGCACAGTTTGGTGTCTTCTAATTTGAAGAGTTGACATAGATTTTAATACTTTGCCTCATAACAGGACCAATCTGCTGAATTTTTATATCTCCTATGCTACCCACAGTGTTTGATATATGGGTAATAAGTAGTGTTTTCTTGAATAAGTGGTTTTATTCAGCAGTTAATCATTTTTGGTCAGTTTGCTTTGTCCCCTATGTATATGTCTCTTCCACTGCCCAAGGAAACCAAATGTATGCCTTTCTTTACATGTCTTTAGTTTTAATTAATACATATTAATTAATTGGCTCACTGTGATACTTCCAACACATGCATATAGTATATACTGATTCAATCCAGCTGACCTTTGCCCACTCCTGCCTCCCTCTCCCCCTTCTCTGCCTAGAGTAATCACTATTATACCCTCACTAAGATTGATGATTTTTTAAAAATATTTATTATTTTTATTTTATGTGTATGAGTGTATTGCCTGCATGTAAGTGTACCCGTGTTGTGCAATACCATGGAGGTCAGAAGAGGATTTCAGGTTCCCCTGAAACTGGAGTTAAGGATGGTTTGTAGCCACCATGTGGGTGCTGGGAATCGAACCCAGGTCCTCTGCAAGAGCAGTCAATGCTCTTAACTGCTGTGCCATCTCTCCAGCCCCATTGATGATTTTATTTTAGCCCCCATATATGAAAAGAAACACAAACTTTCTGGCTTACTTTGCTTAACATGATGTCTTCCTGTTCCCTCTACTTGGCTGCAAACAATAGGATTCCATTTTTCTTTATGACTGAATATTTTATTGTATATATCATTATAATATTATCTAGTTATTTTGCTCTGATAAAAAAATGACCAAGGCAACTTATAGAAGGAAGAATTTATTAGACTTACAGTTTTAGAAGAATAAGAGTCCATCCTGGTGGGGTGGCATGGCAGGGGGCAGCCAGAGTAGAAAGCTGAGTGCTCACATCTCCATCAGCAAACATGAAGTAGAGAGCACCAGACTGGATGTGCAATAGGCTATATACTCTCAAAGTCCACACCCAGTGACATGCTTCCTTCAGCATGACCATGCCTCCTAAAGGTTCCATGCGCTTCCCAAAACAGCACCAACAACTGACCATTAAATGTTCAAATACTTGAAGCCTATGGGACACTTTCATTTTCATTTTCATTCTTATATATCCATTCACATTCATCTTAAGAAAATTTTAAATTACTTTTTAATTTCTTCACCAAAATGTGAGTTTAATTTCCAAAAGCTTTCCCTTCTAATGACTTCTAGCTTTGTAGCATTGTGTTCAATAAATATAACTGATACAATTTCAATCTTCTTAAATTTGCTAAGACTTGTTTTATTGCCTAACTTACAATCCTAGAAAATTTAAAAGAATATGTATTCTTCTCTTGTAGGTTGGGCTATTCTGTCAAAGTATAGTTTAAGTCTATTAGTTCTTTATTTAAAACTTTTATTTATTATTTTTATTTTATGTGTATGAGTATATTACCTGCATGTATCTAAGTGCACCCATGTCATGCAGTGCCCAGTGTCAGAAGAGAGGGTTGGAACCCCTGGAACTGGAGTTACAATTAGCTGGGAATGTAGGTGCTGGGAATCAACCCTGGGTCCTCTGCAAGAGTAGCCAGTGCTCTTAACTGCTAAGCCATCTCTCTAGCCCCAAGTTTAAGACTATTAGTTCTTTAATCATTTTCTGTCAATATGGTGTGTCCATTGCTGACATTCCCAATTACCATAGTCTATCTTTCCTTCAGATCCATTAATATTTGCTTTATTATTTAGGGAGCCTGATGTCAAGTGTATGTATTGACCAATATTTTAGACTTTGATGAATTTACCCCTTTCTTCATTCTGTAATTATTCCCTTTGTCTTATTTTACAGTTTGTGACATCAGATGTATTTTCTCTGACTTAAGTATAACTATCAGTGCTGTCTCTTGCTTCCCATTTGCACCCTTTACTTGTCTCTGTATGTCTTTACAGGTATGGATTTTGTAGGCAGCGTGTAATTGTGTCTTTTTCAAACTCATTCAGCATCTCTGTGCTTTGTCACTGAGGAAGGTGATCCATTTACAGTCAAATTATTGATATATCAAGACTTACTATTGCCATTGGATTGGTTGCATTTCTGATCACGTTATAGTCTTCCTTTCATCCACTCTTGCCAGCCTCCTTCAGTAATTGATTTCCTCTATGACTGTGCTTTGATTCCTTAATTTTTATTGGTTGTGCATCCATCATAAGTTTTCACTTTGTGATTATCATGATTATTGAAAAACTATCTTATAGCTATAATAGGTTACTCTAAGATAACTATTTGAAGTTGAACTTGATGGAACACTCCTTTAATCGCAGCACTCAGGAGGCAGAAGCAGGCAGATCTCTGTGTGTTCAAGACAAGCCTGGTCTAAATAAGAAGTTCCAGGCCAGACTCACAAAATATAAATAAATAAATAAATAAATAAATAAATAAATAAATAAATAAGATAACTTGAAGGCTGGAGAGATGTCTCAGGGGTTAAGAGCACTGGCAACTCTTGCAGAGGACTTAGGTGCAGTTCCCAGCACCCACACAGTGGTTAATAACTGTCCTTAACTCTAGTTCCAGAAGCTATGATGCCCTCTTCTGGCCTCTATGGGCATTGCATGTCATGGGTGCACTTTGCATGCAGATAAACACTCATATAAAATAAAAATAAATAAAACCAAAACCAAAAAAAGTTAACAACTTGACTTTAGTTATAAAAATAGGATTGGGGTGAGAGCTCAGGAAATAGCCCAGCCTGTAAAGTACTTGCCACCCAAGCATGGGGATCTGAGTTTGATTCCCAGTATCCATGTAAAAAGCCAGATGTGAGGCAGAGACAGGAGGATCTCTGTAAGACTGAGGGCCAGCCTGGTCAACATAGCAAGTGCCAGGCCAGCTGTGGCTACAGGGAGACCCTGTCTCAAAAAGATTGAAAAAAAAAAAAAAACAGGTATAGTGGCACACACTTGCAATTCCAAAACTGGAGAAGTAGAGACAGGCAGATCCCTGGGGCTCACTGGCCAGTCAGTCTAGTATAATTGGCCAGACTTGAACTCCCTGTGAGAGATTCTGTCTTTATAAAATGGTGGATAGCTCCTGAGAAAGGACAATGTAGGCTGACCCCTGGCCTTCACACACATACACATATCAACGTGCATCTGCATACACATACACACATACATAAAAATAGGTTGACCTAGGGATGTAGGCACTTACCTAACATATACAATCCCATATCCAAAATAAAATAAAACACACACACACACACACACAGCCTCATACACTTTTACTCCATTCTCCACTGTCAATTGTTGTCACAATTTACCTCTTTTTATATTGTATATCCTTTAATTATAGCTAGCCCTATTTTAATACTTTTGATTTTTGATATTTTTATTTTATTTTGAGACAGGGTCTTATGTAGCTTAGGCTGGCCTTGAACTAATTACATAGTGAAGGAAGACTTTGAATTGATTCTCCTGCCTCCTTTTCCTAAGTGCTAGGATTAAAAGAGCATTCCACTATGTCCAGTTTATGTGGTACCAAGGCTCAAATCCAAGACCTCATTCATGTATCCCCAGCCCATTTTGACTTTTAATCTTCATACTACAGACATAGAATCTACACACCACCACTACAGTATCAGAGCATTCTGAATTTAACAGTGTATTTACTTTTGTCAGTGAGCCTTATACTGTCATATGTTTCTTCATTTCTAGTTAACATCCTTCCCTTTCAACCTGAAGTATTCTCTTTATCTTTCTTATAAAATGGGTTTGGTGGGGCTGGAGAGATAACTCAGTGGTTAAGAGCACTGGCTGTTCTTGCAGAGGACCCAGGTTTGAATACCAGCATCCACATGGTGTCTAACAACCGTCTGTAACACCAGTTCCAGAGGAATCTGACACCCTCTTCTGTCCTCCAAGGGCATTGCATGACACAGATGGACTTACATACATTCAGGAATTACACATACACATAAAAATAATAAATTAATTAAAATTTTAAAATAAGAATAAATAAAGTGGGTTTTTAACCATTTATTTAATACCACGTGGTTAGATCTTTTAAAACATCAGGTTTTTTTCATTTTGTATTAAGGAAAGAAGTGAAAATAAGGGCATATACAATCCACAGTCTTTAACTGTACATTCTCTAAACTTAAAACTTTTCCTTCATGTTTAAATTTAACCAACATGACCCTCCCTCCAGAACATGACACCAACTTACATAATATGAAAGCACCTCTGCCAATTCATACACTATTGTTATCTATAATTTAACCCTAATATTAATTTCTACAAATCAAGTAGATCACTTCATGTAGGTAAAAATATGTTAGAGTCTCAGTTTCTTTAATCAGCAGAACTTCTATCTCACACCTTATTTCTGAAGGCATTTTTTTTACTGCCATTGAGAACAGCAGTTTTGAATGTGGTTTATGAACCTGCAGGGTCCCTGAGACCCTCTTGGGGCCCACAGGCCAAAGCTACTTTCATACTAATACCAAGATGCCATTTGTCTTTTTCACTGTGCTGACACTTACACTGATGGGACAAAAGCAACGAAGGCTAGAATTTCTGGTGCCTTAGTACAAATCAAGGCAGTAGCACCAAACTATGCTAGCAGTCACCATGTCCTTCAGCAGTCACTGTAAGCACCTAAGATGTCAATTTCTCTCTTAACAATATGTTTAGTGACACAGAAAAAAAAATTATTTTTATTAAATATTGACCTTTGAGCAATGCATTTTTAATATTCCCTGTGACCAAATGGGAAGTACAAAAAGTACTTCTCCTGAATACCGAAGTATGATGGTTGTCTCAAGGAAAAACACTGGTGATTGAGCTGCAAGCTGACGTAACCAGTTTTTTCAGGGAACACCATCTTTACTTAAAAGAGTGACTGGCAGGTGAACTGTGGCTATTCAGACCGGGGTAATTGGCATACATTTTCTCAAGATCGAATGAAGCCTGCTCCTTTGAACAAAACAACTGGCAGAATGTGTTGGCAAATTCAAGTTTTCAATCAAAAATTGGAATTTTAGAAAATGTGTATTTGCCACCATGATTCCACAACTACCCAGTTCTTAGACCGTTTAATAAGATCAATAGTGATGTTAATAAATTTAACTCTTGTACTATAATCTAAAAGATCTATATAACTTGGTGAACCAATATTTTCAGAGCAGACAAGTGGCTGGGCATAGTGTACATACCTGTACTCCCAATACTCAGGAGGCAGAGACAGGAGAATCTTGAGTTCAAAGCCAGGCTGGACTACACAGAGAGACATTGACTAACAACAACAAAATAGGTTGAAGTTTTATAAATTAATTGACTGGTTAAACAATAGACTAAGAAATTGAATAGCAAATAAAAATAAATTAAAAGAAATCACCCAAAATGCAAAAATACAAAGAGGCATAAAATAAGAAAGAGAAATTATCACCAATAAGTTAGTTTCTATTTTGAAAAGCGATTTGTGTCTTCCTAATCATTTTAGATAGCTCCTTATTGCTCTGTCATTTCTGAGGGCTACTTCTTTTTTAATTAATTAATTTATTTATTTTTATTTTATGTGTATGAGTGTCTTGCCTGCATGTATGTAAGTGCACCCATGTCATACAAAGCCTGTGGAGACCAGCACAAGGTGTTGGATCCCCTGGAACTGCAGTTACAGACAGTTGTTGTCATGTGGGTGCTGGGAATTGAACCTGGTCCTCTGGAAAAACAGTCAGTGCTCTTAACTGCTGAGCCAGTTAAGGGATATATTTTTAAACATTTCATATATTACCACTTAATAGTCTATAGCCAATAATTCCAAATCTAAAGTCATTAGAGCCCTAAATCCTTCATTTGTGATTTCTGCTGACCCTCAACATGGTGAGACAAGACTGCTGTCATTCTGGTGACTTTTTATCATGAGTTTGTATTTAGATTTTAATCTATAGGAGTCCTGAGGAACTGAGATGCCTTCCTCCAAAGCAGTTTTTCCCTTACTTCCACCAAGGGTCAGGGGTGCTAGACCTGGCGCTGCCTCACCTCCACCTGGATCTCGCTAGCCTTGAGCCCAAAGCTTAGTCTCCTGATGGCATTTGTTTGCTTACTACATTCCCTTTTTATTTTTCTTTTTTTTTTCCTTTTTCAATTTCAACAAAATCTTTTTTTAACGCCTTTAAGCATTTCCCTCATTTCCTATAAACCTAGCCCCACATTTAATATTGCAATGTAACTCAAGCAAATATCATAATATAATCAAATTACAACTTTATTTTCGCCTCCCACTGTTCCATTAGGCTTTATTTAGCAGAAGTCATGTTTCTTGGAGCTTGGATAAAAAACAGTCTTGATTCAGAAACCAGAACATCCTATTCTGGAAAGCAATTATAACTCTGGGCCTGACTTAGCGGAAGAGCTTGCGCTCTCGCAGCTTGGTTCTGCTTCAGGCTGCAGTGAGAAAGCAGGGCTTGGCAGCTTCCTCTCGATTCACTTGCATGTATTTCTCTTCTCCCCTGCCCTTTTCCTTCTTTGCAGCTGATGTTTTGATGTGGGGCAGGGGCTGTGAAATCAGGAAGACAAAAATGAGGAAGGAACAAAGCATTCTTATACGATCTTGGAGGAATGAGCTCCTCAAAGGTCAGTATCACTAGACTTCTTTCTCCTACAGCATCTAGATGCATTTAGAGTGCTTCTGAACGTCTATGATTCCTCTCTTAGTCCATGTACATCAGTGGTGCATCCCAACCTACCTTCTGGCATCTTCTCACTCCTTCCTGATGACTGGCTCTAAGAAATGGCTAGCTCTTTGTTTTTCCCAGGTCCCGGTGTCGTCTCTTCAAGACAGTAAGGCAGACTTTGTCATACTTTCTCTCTCTCTCTCCCCTTTCCTCCTCCTTTCTCTCTCCCTTCCTATCTGTTTCTCCCTCCCTCTTCTCTTTGCCTCTCTTCCTTCTCCTCTCCTTCCCTTTCTCTCTTTTATCCTCTATCTCCTCTCTCTGTCTCTCTCTCTCTTTCTTATCCCTTCTGCAAGAGAGTGGTTGCTCAGCTCTCCTCTTTTTCCTTGGCCTCTAGATTTCTATCAGACTCGAACTGCATCCCATACATAGCACATCTCTCAGGTGCTAAGAGGTCCTTCTCAGTAGCCCTTAAATGAGAGAGGAAGTATCTCCCCATGTGCAGAGGGAGGAGAGAGGGGTATTTACAGCACTATTCTCTCCAAAGATATTCTCCCCAAAGATATTCTCCCATGCTTAATTCTTTTTTCTTGCCTATGTTGACCCTTTTCCACAGCACCCGTCTGCTGGGTCGTTGAGCCGGTTCTCAGAATGTTCACTCTTTGGAGACATCATACTGATGCTTTGGTCAGAATTCAGGGGGAAGACTTTCAACCCCAAATTCTGCTTTTCATCAGAAGCATGTCTTGTCAGAGTTCTGACTGTACATTTAGTTCTAGTAAACAATATATATTAACTCATTCAAATTTCACAAATATCCAATAAAATGCTTAAAAACAAGGCTGCAGTGTTTTAGTCATATGCTGAAATCCAGGAGCTATGAATAATGGTCCAGAAACACCCACAAATCAATGTCCTTTCTGGAAAATTATTGTCCAGTATATTAGAGTGAAGGTCTGATTTCTTCATTATGCACTGAGCTTCATGTACCATGCTACATGAGTATGTCCAAGCCCACTTTTAACTCATTTGGATGCACATGAGGCTATTTATTCCTCCAAATACACGTTGTATAATTATTTTCCGCTCTAGTAAATAAAGAGCTTAATTAGTACCTTAATTTGATTTTAAAGCCCTCAAAATAAAAGTAATAGTGCATTCCCTTTAGAAAAAAAGTGTTCTAAGTAATCATATTTTCTGTCTGGTTCTTAAATATGTAAAGTGTACAATTTTCCTACAAAAAAACACAAAAAAAGTAATAACTCTTAAAAGCTATTTGGGGCAATTAGGAGGAATTCAGCTGTTTACATTAGAGGAGAAACAGTACAAAAGTAACTGAACACATGCCAGAATAATTAGCAGCTCTGGGTTCATTTAAATTATGTGCCATTTTAAAGCATTTTTAAGCAACTATTTGCAATCCTATTTTATCCCTGGAAGAAAATTAACAGCTTTCTGCTAGGTATGATTAGCAAAACCAGATTGGTTTCTTGTTTTCTTGGAACATACATATCTTCCCAGTTTTATAGACCTAGTTTTACTGATAATTAAAACATAAATTAATGGTTATTACATGCAGGATTTATATAATACTTGAACATGAAAAGAGGGGGTCTTTTGTGTGTAATGCCACTGTGTGAATACAATGGTGTTTCTTTATGCTTGCAATCTAATATGTTGAATCAAAGTATCATCTAATATTAATAAGATTACGATTTTATTTTCTCAGGAAAATACCCAAGTGACTCCCTCAAAACAAATGTAAGGCATTTTACATATTTTCTTCTAAATTTAAGGTCCCTGATGTTTAATCACAAAGTACTGATTAGCAAAAAGTACATGTATAAACATGTTTCATGTCCTAGGAGATCTAAACAGAGCAAAGAATAAAGACAGCCATTTCTCTTTTTGAAGACATAAATGCAGAAAATCTGGTCTTAAGAACAGCAGACCTGAAAGCTGTAATCCAGATAAGTGAGAGCCCTCCATTAATAATTCAACATATACAGCTCAGCTATGACTCACAATATGTTCCACTCAGACTCCAGAACATGTGAAAATCATGAACAGCCTATCCTGTGTCCAGTCTACTCTAGGACCCAACTAGATGCTGTGTGAGGATAGAAAAGTACCCACAAAGCCAGGCGTGGTGGTGCATGCCTTTAATCCCAGCACTCGGGAGGCAGAGGCAGGTGGATCTCTCTCTCTCTCTCTCTCTGTGAGTTCAAGGCCAGCCTGGTCTACATAGTGAGTTTCAGGACAGCTGGGGCTACAGGGAGAACCTGTCTTTAAAAGACCAAAAAAAAAAAGAGGAAGAAAAAAGAAAAAAGAAGAGTACCCACAAAGGCAGAGAGGCTTCTAGTCTACTGAGATGGCCAGTGCCTGAGTAATTATTATGTCAAGGTAAGGAGTCAGAAAATACATACAGGAGAATCAAAGCACTAAGGAAATTGACAGAGGGGAGCCATTACTTCTGCATAGAGGGACCAGGAAAGTCAAATGCCACGCTCAAACAAATAGACAAAGTCATGAAGTGAATGGGCCTCCCAAGGACACTAAAGTCTAAAGTGAACATTCATCACACTTGTTCATCCTGCACCAACACAGTCCCACTTCATTCACAGACCCTCTGTTTGCATAAATTATAAATAAAATAATCATTTTGGGTCTGTCCTGGAAAATGTGTAACATCAGAAGATAGTGAGGTGAGGTCAGAAAAGGTGATTGGGCTATCCAAAACAACAAAAGCAGAGCTTGACTGAGCAGTGGTTGGCTTCACACGTGTCTTATCAGGCTTCTTTTGTACCATGGTCATTTAGGTTGGACATTTAGAAAGGGCAACAGAGTCCTAGCATATCTGAGCATGACGTGTAAAAGGAGCTGTCTTGTGAGGGTGGAGCTGCATACCCAAGACATTCCTGTGACTTCCCTGAGACTGAGATCAGCCAGTGCAAAGTTGAGACCAAATGAGAAGGGGAAACTATGCTGTCAGCCCACACTGAGTTTTCCACCTTCCATGTGTGTATGTATTTCCCTCTTTGTTTTGAAAGCAAAATGACGAATCATAATAATATGATCTCTATCTTTCCAGGCTTATCCCCTTCATTTGAAGATCTATAATCAAGCTACAGTTGTGGACAGCATCTATATTACCACAGCCCTTGAAAATACACATTCATCATTTTCAAGATATAGATGTAGTCATAATATTCAGATTATTTTATCACATCACTTGACAACAAAATGACATACATAAAATATTCTCTTTTAAAACTAATTTATGCAAAAATATAAAGATCTGATTATACGTGTCTTAAATAACCCTTCCAGCACACGTAGTTACTAGCTTGTGAGCGGATTTAATTTGACATGTAAAAATTAATCAATGTTCTATATTTGATCTATGAATGTCATTTCATTGATTTTAGCAGAGTCTGTCTTCAAGAGCCAACAGTAAAATCTCTTCATAATTATCTTTACCAATCCAGTTACTATATTACAAAAGCCATTTCACTTTCTGTCCTGACTTTTGATATTCAGAGTACATACATTATATTCTATTGGTTTTCTTTCATATGCAGATATGAATAATCCATCATGAAGTTTACTACATAAGATAACCAGAAAAAAAGATTATCTGAATTGATGGCTGTGAACACTCCTGGATATTTTAGAGGGAGGTAAGATACAGGTTTGTGTTTACTTCTTAACTAGACAACCCAGATGGAGCCAAAGGCATCCGATTCTCCCCTCCACTGATCTGTCACTACCATTTAGTATAACACTGACATAAATTAATGCATATAAAGCTTGTGTTTTTGTTTCGACCTTCAAGATAATTTTTAAAATTTTGTTTTTCCCTAATCCCTTCTCTAAGCCCTACTCTACCACTTGCCTCAATAGGACCTCTAGCCACAGAGCAGCAATGACATGGGTCCGCATTAGGTACTTAACCACTGAAAAGGGCACGTTCCACTTCCCAAACGAGAAGAAGAGTTAATGAAAATACAAATAAAACAAAACCAGTTCACAGAGTTCTTTTCAAATAAAGCATCAGTTACAATTACTCAAGCCCACAGCAAAACAAATTGAGTAGGATTTGTTATAGATTCCAAATGTCATAGAATGTTTTTCGATTATTTTCCTTCAGGAGAGATCTGCAAAGTCAGGTTTTCTTGCCATATGTACACATGAAAAAAAGAACCTAGAGCTATGCTCAGGAAACATCAGAAATATTTCCAATTTCCTTTTGCTATTAAAACCTGCCACCAGGCATTTTATCTGCAGAATAGACATCTATTTTGGCACCAAGTGACAGTCTTACTAAATGGGTGACACCATAAACATAATCTTCAAGAGCTAAAGACACTGAACTCTGCTTGTATCAGCCAACTCAGCCTTTTCTTTAAAAAGCATCTATTCCTTCTATAAAAATAACTCAAAATAAATACTGAAATTCAATATAAACATAAAACTATAAAAATTCTCGGGAAAAAAACAATGTAAAAAATTTTGAGTTTAGGGAGAGAAAAAATTCTCAGACATAACATGAAAAGTGTTATCTTAAAAGGAAAGTCTGGCAGTCTGAGCCTCATCAAATTAAGAAGTAAGTCTGCTTGTTTGTTTGTGACAGGAAAGGCCACACTGCCTAGCCCACGCTGGCCTCAAACTCATAATCCTACTGCCTCATCCTTCTGAGAGATATGATTACAGGTGTGAACCCAGCTAAATTAAGAATGTTTGCTATGCAGAAGACCAGGTAAGGAGGATGAAAAGTAAGCTACAAGAATGGGAAGAAATATTTTTCTAATTGTTTTTCTGGTAAAAGATTACTAACTAAAACTATAAAGAAATCTCCAAACTTAACAGAAAAATCAGAATAATCCATTAGAAAATGGACAAAGTCATGAACAGATATTCCAGTGAAAAGTATATACAGGTACTAAATGAACACATGAAAAGATGTTCAATTGACATCATTAGCCACATGTGAAAATTAGAATGAACTACAATGAGATATCACTACACACCTAATCAGAAAAGCTAAAGTGAAGAATAGCAATGTCATCAAGTGATGGTGAAGATGCAGGAGGATTGGATCACTGAAATACTGACAGTGAGAATGAAGAAGGGGAGAGGCACTATGAAAAGCAGCTCATCAGTGTGTAGACTGGGAAGGCAGTAAAAACCGTCTATGTTCTATTTCATGAACTTTTGAAAATTCCATTTCAAAAAAACGACTTTGAAAATATGATTAAGTTAGAATTTTCAGATGGGTAAATTATTCTGCATTATCCAGGTGTGTGCAGATAGTCACAGAGGGTCTTCGAAGGGGAAGGCGGGAGGTCAAAAAAAAAAGCAAGGATATTACAGATCTCATTTTAAACATGGAAATACCGGGCAGAGCAGCCTCTATAATATACAGGAGGTAAGGAATAGAGTCTCCCCTGGCATCTCCAGAAGTTCCAGTCCCTGCAGACCCTGTAAGACTTACTTCAGGGTTCTGACCTTCAGATTTATAAGAGAATAAATTGATATTGTTTTAATCAACTAAGCCTTCAGCAATAGGACATGAATACAGGCAGTTTCTTACAAACTCAGATATAAAACTACCATATAATGTATTTAGGTGTGGGCATATTTATCCCAGACTATGGAAAAGAGATTCACACAAAAACCAGTACACAGTGGTCATGGGAGCTTTATTTGTAACATCAAGAAACTGGAAACAGCCCAAATACCTTTAGCATGTAGGTTTTTAAAATGTGGTGTTTACATACCACAGAATACTACTCAGCAATGAAGGGTAATAAAGTGTTGAGACATAAAAGATGAATCTTGGGGAATTACGGTGGGTAAAAAAGAAACAACCCCAGTGACTACAGACTGTTTCATTCCACTGTCATTCTTGAGATTAAAAAATCATAGACACAAAACACAGATTATGGAAAGAAATGGTGGAAGGAGGGAGAATAGTGAGTGTGGCTATAAAAGGGCAGAAAACGGGATTGTTCCAGATCTTGACTACAGTAACAGTTATACAAACTTAAGCCTGTGATAAAACTATGTACAATCAAATGTGCACACATATAAATATGAATGAGACCAGGGAAACAGAAATACACAAAATAGATTAGGAGCTGGGGAGATGGCTCAGTGGGTAAAGCACTTACTCCACAAGTATGAGGTCCTGAGGTAATCCCCCAGAATGTGCATAAAAGCTAGACATGGTAGTGCATGTCTATAGTCCCAATGCTCTTACAGCAAGCAAGGTGGGGATGGGGGATTCTCAGAAGTTCATGGGCTGGCTGGCCTGGAGTATACAGCAGAAAAACAACAGAGACCCTGTCTCACAAGGACCAGTACCTGCCATTGTCCTCTGACCTCCACATGCTCAGCTTTGGTACATGCGCACCCACATTCACACCCTAACAAGCACACACACATGCATACTATCACACACACACACACACACACACACACACCCACACACACACCCCACTACGTGATTATGTCAATGTCGGCATCTTGGCTGTAACATACTGGAGACTACAGGATGCTACTAATGGGGGAAACTGAGTAACTGAGTACAGGGTACATGAGGTTTCTTTTTTTATTCTTACAACTTCACGTGAAACTACAGTTACCATAATAAATTTTCAATTAAAAGGCCACTTATTAAATAAGGAAATACTGTTATTTCTGACACCATTACTGAACCTGAAGGCCATTGTCTTAAGTAAGAATAAGCCAGGCCCATAGAGACGAGTACTTCATGACCTTATGTATGCAGGAAAACTGAATAAAAGAAAAGTTTGTAGAAACAGAGAGAGCAGGGTTGATCAGGGGGCAGCTGAAAAGCTGCTGGTGATAGAATTCAAGGTTTCAGCTTGACAGTGAAGTCATCAAGATGTTAAGAACAGTTAATGCAATATGCTCAGAATAGTAACAATCTGCTGTAGATTTGAAAACACTGAGTAGATTTTAAGTGCTCTCAATATAAAAAAATTAAGTATATTATGTCATTCATGTTTATCACAGCCATTCTATAATGTATGCATATTTCAAAATCTGCTATACACCATAAGTACACATCATTTTTATTTTTCAGCTTAAAATGGGTTCTTTTCAAGATATTTATTGCTAACAGTAAATGAGGCAAGCATTCTACCACTAAGCTATGACCCCAGCCACAGAATCATCAACGCTTCCTTTTAAATACCTATTTTATTTCCCACATACAGCCAAATACTATTAGCATTTAGTAGAACTATTTTTGTGCCTATTATAAATATTTATGCATTGATATTGTATGTAATTTTTAGTAATAGAAAGCCACTCTTAAATCAAATATGATTTCATACTCTAAAACTTTGCTTTCATTTTTGCTGTGTAATATGGTTCTGAACACATCTCACACTTCTCTACTATCCTTAGAGGAATAGTGGTCAAGGCTTCTGGCTCTAAAGTAGATTATTTGGGTCCTATCCAAACTTTGGTATTTATAATTTATGTGTGCTTCACTTTTCCATGACCCAGGTTCCTCAACTGAGAAACTGGGTGAAAAATATTTACTTAAAAGGTCATATGATAATTAAATGAATTAATGTGCACATAGAAAGATTAGACTCTTATGTAAACATTCAGTATATATTACTGGTCTGTTCTACACTATTATTTGTGCTATTTTATCATCACTAGGGGGTGTGCTATGAATTCTCAGACAGGATCTAATAACCTAAGGGAGAAATTGCAGGGCACAGCCTAGTCCTTGATGAGAGAATATCCATCCTTGTGATGACATGAATGAAGACTCTTGCTGTCAATCATCTGACTAATTCCTAGGAAGCTCCATGATCCCTAAGAAGTCACTTTCAAGTCCTTTCCTCTCTTCATGTCCTTTCCCCACACTCCTGTGACACAATCTCTCTGATTAAACTGAATTCAGGATGCCTCCAAGTAAATAATGTACTGCTTTGAAAACTTAGAAGACAGGCTTTAGGTATAAAATAAAAGAAGAAAAAAGAGTTGGGATGTTTTTTAAAGTTGGAACTTTAAAAAAAAAAAACCATGGTAAAAAATGTAAAAATGAAAAAAAGCCATAAAATTTACTATCAATCATTTTAAGCACTGTATTCAGTAGAAAAAAATTGATTTTGTTATACCTATGAAGGCTAGAGGAGATACCATTAGCTTGTCAGTTCTTAGGGTCTCTAGAATTTTTAATCCAACCCTAATTTTATATAACATTATCTTCCATGTCTCATTGTTTATCTAACCACCACTATTCAGTTCATTCCCTGCATGACCACTCACATAACTTCCTTTGAAACCAGAGCCTCTACCTCCAGCTTCTACTCCTGAAAAAAAAAAATCGGACTCCACTGCCTTCATGACTTTTCTAGAAAACAGATCTTTGTATAATGTCACTACTGTAAAGACCCTTCTGATTTCTCCCCCTACCCATTCCTACAACCAATACATCCATTCTGTAACATCAATTTTAAGGCTTTCTGAGATTTGAACCCAAACTGCTTTTTTTTTTTGTCTTTTTGAGACAGGGTCTCCTTGTAGCCCCAGCTGTCCTGGAACTCACTATGTAGACCAGGCTGGCCTTGAACTCACAGAGATCTGCCTGCCTCTGCCTCCCATGTGCTGGGATTAAAGGCGTGTGCTACCACGCCTGGCTCCAAACTGCTTTTTGAACCTCATTTTCTATGTCCTTCCATGTACCTCGTCAGACTAGACAGCCTATCCCCTAGATAGTTCATGCACTAAAAAGTGCATATTTACTCATATTCCTCTGACTGGAATTACACACACACACACACACACACACACACACACACACACACTTTTCAACCCAAACAGTGGTCCTATCTTAACTCAGCAGAAAGTCTGTAGGTTGAGTCAGATACAATGGTCCACAGCTACAATTCCAACACTAAAGAGGCCCAGGCAGGCATATCACTGCAATTTTGAGGTCAGCTTGAACTACACTGCAAGTTTTAAGCCAGACAGGGCTAGCTAGCCTTTGACTGATGGAATCCAATCTGAGGTTTTTACTTTGTGTCTCTGGGTTTGGCTTTCTGCATTATAAATCAGATCCAAATACATCTTCCACAGCTGCAATAAGTTCCTGGATTTTCTTTTACTAACCTAGTAAAATTACTGGTGCTGAATATGTTTCATTGTAATGTTAAGATCTCTCTTCAGTGTCTACCTGCCAGGTTTCAGACTTCCCTCTTAGGCTCAACCATTACCAGTGAGAATGATGCCAAAGATCTCATTTCATCCAGCAAACCCCTCAGAATGCACCAGCATTGCATCCACCTTCCAACTGCTAGGGAAGCCATTCCCACCTCTAGATTATAACTAGATAAACTGAGTCCTGGAAAATCAGGATTATTTTCTCCAGTTCCAACAATTCTTTCAGAAAAATTTTAATCAAAATCATAGCTGGTCTTATCAAGGAAACCAGATAACAGTGAAAGTCTATCCCCTGAGAAAACTTGAGGACATGGGCTCAGTGGGCAGATGCGGGTTCTTAGAGACAAGCTTCTCTTCCCTAATCTTCACTCTGGTTACATCCCCTCCCAGTATCTGTCCTTTCAGCAGTTTCTTACTGTCAGCAACTCCTTCAGATCCACAGGGACCAAGCCTAAAAGACATTATACTGTGCCACAAAGAATTCAGTCTGCGAGCTTATCCTCATTCAATTAAAAGTTGAATACTGAAGTTGCCACTTTGGGTAATGGTCTAAAAAACAGTAGCTGGGTGAGATGTATAGTTCAACCTCTCACAACGTGAAGCAGGCTCTTTGGAGAACAATAAAGAATCAACTGATTAACCCATTCCTAGTTTTCTCAAAGTTGCCAGAACCCCCAAAAAACAACTGGGCCCTTGGCTCTATGACTCCTGGTGATAATGATGGAATACACCATACAGATGCTGTATCTCTCACATCAGCACAAGGATGCAACAGAGCCTAATGGAAGGACAAGTATGGTACTAAGAGCCAGGGACTGCAAAAATAATCTATGCTAACATTTAGCCAGTTTATTCTTTACTGTTAGTTATTACCCCCCCTTCCACTCTAAGACATTCATTATTACACAGTTTCACCTAAATGCTATTCTTTCTCAGCTTGTTACAAAAAAAAAGAATCCTTTGAAATGTCATCACTCTCTTCCATTCCCACGGCCAGATGAAACTTCCAGGGTGTACAAAGCTATTCTCTGTGTGTGCAAAAGATTTCATTATAATGTACTTGTGTTGACATTTTTTTGAGGGGAGAGGAGCTGACAAAATTCACACATTACATCAAAGCATGAAATAAGGCATGAGCAGAGACACCAAAACTCTGCTGCATAGTGCGTCACAACACTGACATCTGTTGGCTATAAACATACTGAGTCCTCACTGTCTGGGCTACTCCCTTTCTCCAAGGCTGGAGAACAGCTCCTTCTAAAGCAAATGTCTAACCATTTAAGCTATGCCATGTCCTTCATCCCTGAGCCATTGCAAGCCCATATTCATGGTTTCTCACTTGGCCTTTAGCTTTTATGAAACGAGACACTTTGGGGTCATTTAGCCTTCTAAACCAAATAAAACATCCCTGTAGGCAACAACCTCATTAATACAGGCACACACTATACAAATAAGAGCTATCATTTTACAGACAAAAGTTTGAAATGTAAGCAACAAAGAAGATTGACTAGTACACAGACATCACCTGCCCTTGGTAAATGCTTCCTGCCATTCACACTGATAACCACTCGCCTTTGAACGCCCTGCCTGGTCCAGTCTGCCACTAAATGTTTTCTCTCTTCTCTGTGATCCTCTATTTCTTTGTCCACTAAGATGGAGATCAACTGGATCTCTACCCAACCCTCCAGAGATCTTCTGGCATAATTAACAATATCTGAGCATATGCATAATTTCCCACATAATGGGACTCACAAACTGAAATCTTAGCCTTGACCTTCCCTCATCTCTTCTGGTCTACATCTCTTAATGTTTCAAAGACTTAGCATAAGAATTACTTCTGGGGCAGGAGAGATGGTTCAGGGGTTAAAAGCACTGGCTGCTCTTGCAGAGGACCTGGATTTGATTCCCAGCACCCACATGGTGGATAACAACTGTCTGTAACTCCAGTTCCAGGAGAATATGATGCCCTCTTCTGATTTCTTCAGGCATTGTATGACGTGGATGCATTTACATATATGCAGGCAATACACACATACACATAAAATAATAAAAAATAATAAATAAAATATTAAAAAATAAAAACCTTTTTAAAAAACAGAAAACAATTACTTCTGAAGTCCCTATCGGTAGCGATAACTTGAACATTCTAAACACTGAAGAATTACCTCCCTGAGTCATCATCCATTTCTAACTCCTCTCCTACTAAATGGATAGTGATCTACCCATGTTCTTTATTGGAATTGCTGCTGGCTCCTATCCCTTCTCCACAACTCTCCCAATCCATCTCTATAGCAAGAGTCCCAATCTCTGATCCCCCCGCCTGAACAAAGACAGCATGATACAAATTACTACCTATTAGTGATGACTCCCAAATCTCAGACTCTCATAATCCAAATGATCATGGGTCACCTTCTTGGCTATTCCCTAGGTATCTGAAAACCCAAATAGCCCAAACCAAATTCATGTCCTCAGCCAGGTATGGTGCTGCACGCTTGTAACCCCAGCACTTGGGGAGTAGAGGCAAGGAGATCAGGAGTTCAAGTACAACCTTAGCTACAGACAAGTTTGATCTCGTGTACCCTGAGCTACATGAGATCCTGCCTCAAAAAAAAAAAAACCCAATAAATAACAAAACCTATTTCTATTCTCTCCTATCTCCCACACACCTGCCTTCCTCTATCTTCTTTATCTCTGTAAGTGGAATGACCAGTGATCCAGAGGTCAGCCACAACTGCTACTTATCCCTTAGCTATTATATCTAATCAATCACAGAAGCTGGATCCTAGGTTACAACTAATTTCATTCCTTCTCACCAACCGAACTATACAGCACAGCCTGGACTCTGATCCCTGCCCCCAACCCAAGATTTGTGTTCCTATTCTGTAGTGTGGAGTTGCCAGGTGGGCATTGTCACAACTGTCTATCCAGGAACTATATTTTGAAGTTCCCAGTATCTAGGGTGGAGAAATAGATGTGTTCATAGCCCTTCCCCATGGAATGTCAGCTGATATCACTTATGCTCCTTAGCATTGTGAGCAGGTAACCCTTTCCCAGGCACTTTCCTCATCCACAAGGTATCAAGAGTTCTTGGCCATGGGGCCATAGGGTAGGAGCCTGGATTTATGAATGAGCACTTGGATTTCTGTCAGTAAAATTCGTATCAGACTGTGGCACAATATAAAACAAATATTTACTGTGTCAAGTCACAGAGTTCTGAGTTTACCTGTTATAGTACTTAAAACACTCTCTGACACTGCCTAGTGGAGGCCACCATCATTTCTCCCTCGCATTATTATTAGTAGTTTCCAGCTGATGTCTGTGCCTGTGTCCTGTCTGTGTCCTACTCCAGTTTTAATTCCATGAACACAGAGGCCGCTCTGTCTTGCTCACAGTGTACCCCATCACATAGCACAGTGCCAACTCTGCAATAAAATTAACTAGGTTCTCTTCCCAATTACCCCCTTGCTCTGATCCTCCACTCTTGGTTTTTATTATCTAATACCACTCCCTTATACATGCATGCCACACATGCGTACACCACACACACACACACACATACGCACGCACGCACGCACACACACACACACACACACACACACACACGGAGGGTTGGCTCGAGCACTCCTTCCCATCCTCACCTCTGATAGTCCCCTAAATTCCACGTCTCCTTTTCTTTCCTACCAAGTTCTCCCTTCTTCCAAGTTACTTGTATAAAACCTTCCACAAACTTTTCCATGACTATGACTGGTTTTTCTAACACTTAGTGGTCCTGTTTCCTTGCCTGCTTATACTCTAGCCTTCTTTTACTTGCATTGTACAGTGTGGATTCTTTCCCAACTTCTTCACTATATTACTGACTTCTTGAGGGAAGACTCATAGATCATATTCTCTCCATCTCTCTGTCGAGAGAGACAGAGAGAGAGAGAGAGAGAGAGAGAGGGAGGGAGGGAGGGAGAGAGGGAGAGGGAGAGGGAGAGGGAGAGAGAGAGAGAGAGAGAGAGAGAGAATCCATACACCTATGTAAGCCTGGGAGGGAGGGGTGGTACAGGTCAACCCGGATGTTGTTCCCTCAGGACAATCACCCCCTTGGTTTTTCTTGAGACAGGGTCTCTAACTGGGATCTGCGGCTTGCTAATTAGGTTAGGCTGGCTAGTCATTTAGCCTCAGGGATCCTCCTGTCTTCACCTAATCAGCACTAGGAATCCAAATGTATGCCGCCAAGCCCAGAATTTTACATAGATGCTTGGGATTGAATTTGGGCCCTCATGCTTAAAGCAAGCACTTTACAGACTATTTCCCCAGCCCCCACAGATCACTCTTAAAGAGCTCTTCTATTAATGCTAGCCACTGAATTCAATAACTTACTCCATACAAAACTCTGCTTGGCACTTTCTGAGATGCCTCTACATCCAATGTTTGTTTTTTTCAGTATGTTTCAGTTTGAGGGATTTTAGTGGAAATGATACATACACCTAAAATAAAGCAAAGCATTTACAAAGAAAAATATCTTTGCATTACATCTTTTGTAAGTATGTAGTTTTCCGTTAAAAGGAAACAGATTGTTAGAGCTTGACATAAGCAACTATGTCTAATGTATAATTACTATTAATAATTAACAATAAGTTGATGTTTATTAAATCATATGGATGCTTTGTAAACATCTAATCCCAATAAACCTATAACCCTACTTCAGAACAGTCTTGCTGTTCTGAATTTTATCAACTTCTCCAATCTTCCTTTCCTTCAAGAGCCCATCACTGAGGAAGGGACATTGCCAATACAGTCAAAGGGTCAGTCTCAGAGAAGAATCCTGTCTTCCTGGGATGTCTGCTGGGAACTTCCAGGGAAATCCTCTTTCTGGTATAGCCATTACCAGCCCTGTTTCCCACCCACTCCACATGCTCTGCTCATCACACAATCTGTACCTCAGTATCTGACATTTGGCCTACCCATTTGCCATGTGCTGTGTTGATCACAGGGCTGTGTGCCCAACGCCCATGGGATGCTGACACACAGTACAGCCTAGAACCAAGATCTCCTCAAACCATTCAGTCAGCCATTCTCAGAGAGACTTGACCAGCTCTCTAGTCAATTTGTCAAGGCTTTCAGGCATGCTTCACCCTGCCTTTGGAAAATTATTTTTCATTTATGTAGTGTACATTATTACTTTATGTGCAGACATCATCTATATTGTGCTGCACAAAAAAATAATTGATTAGTCATGAGTGACAGAGTAATTGGCACTACCCTGGTTATTTAGCTATTTTTATGCATTATAATTACCAGCTTCAGTACACCAGACAGAATTTAATGTTCCTGAAAATTAATATTATCAAAGGACTTGATACAAAAGAATGGAATGTTCTTAAATTAAAAACTTGTCATACACTGGTAGAGTCTCACATTGTTGGGTATTTATCAACATTTTGTTTTAGTCATTTCAAACCCCTTTATTAAGCTGCAGAGCCAATTTTGTACAACTGAATTCTAGTGAGTTTACAATCTTCTTTAATATTTATAACAGTGTCATTATGTGTTTAATACTGTATTGAAACCTAGGCTCTTTTGCCTACTGACCTGTATTTTTTTTAATTTCCATATGGGGCTGGAGAGATGGCTCAGTGGTTAAGAGCACTGCTGCAGAGGACCCAGGTTCAATTCCCAGCACCCACATGGTGGCTAACAATTGTCCAGTTCCAGGGAATCCGATGCCCTCTTCTGGCCTCCATGGGCACTGTATGACACAGGTGTACTTACATGCATGCAGGCAATACACTCAGATACATAAAATAAAAATAATATTTTTCAAATTACATAGGACTCTAATAAGTGCCTGGTGGGCCACAGCTGCATGATATATATTAAATAAGTGAAATAAGGTACAATGAACATGATGCCTAAAAACTCCCTAGAAGAAATCCCTTCTCCTCTGCTGCAGCCTAGCTGTGGTACAGAATAGAGACTCCCAGGATGTGACAATGTAGAGCTGAATCTGACTAATAAACTAACGTCATCCTACCAGAGTGACAGGCCCAAGACAGGATATCTTAAGTTATGCTTTGATATATGAAAGTGGCCTTTTTAAAAACAATAAATCGGCACTACTATCCTCAGGCCTCTTGGGGTAAGTCTATAGTGCAGCGCTCTGCGCTTTGACTCCCCAAGCTACATTCACCCTTCCATCTCCCCCGCTATTCTCTACTCCTAGTTTGAGCCCTGCGCCATTCCTAGTCTTGGGTCCGCAGACACCTGGGGAACCAATACTGCTTCCTGACTCTTGTCACCCAGACCAACTTACTGCCTTCCTTGGGCCCCAGGAACACTGCTTCTGGACCTCGCCCCGCCCTCACCTCTCTCTGCTTCCCTGGACCTGCACCACCGGCTAACTCTCCTAGCCTGCTCTCCTACCCTCCGGCCTCTCTTGGGGTAAGTCTATCGCGGAGCCCTCTGCGCCTTGACTCCCCCAGCCTCATTCACCCTCCCATCTCCTCCGCTGTTCTCTACTACTAGTTTGGGCCCTGCACCATTCCTGGTCGTGGGTCCCCAGACACCTGGGGAACCAATACTGCTTCCTGATCTTTTTCACCCAGACCAACTTGGTGCTTTCCTTAGGCCCCAGGAGCACTGCTTCTGGACCTGGCCCCACCCTCACCTCCCTCTACTTCCCTGGTCCTGCAACCCCCGCCAGCCTCTTTCTGGGGCTGATAGCCTCTTTCAGGGGCTGACAGCCTCTTTCTGGGGCTCCG
>NW_008349073.1:3028704-3042768 GCF_000622305.1 Nannospalax galili | reverse complement strand
ATAATAATAATAATAAATCAGTCCCTGGATGTTTAGTGCCTCTCCAATTTTATTTTCTCTTCGTTACTATGTGTAATTCCTAGTATGGGTGTGATGAATATGCCAGAATTTATTCTCAACTATTACGTTTACATTGTATCTTTAAAGCTTCATAATCCAGTACCACTCATCTAATAATAATAATAATAATAATAATAATAAATCAGTCCCTGGATGTTTAGTGCCTCTCCAATTTTATTTTCTCTTCGTTACTATGTGTAATTCCTAGTATGGGTGTGATGAATATGCCAGAATTTATTCTCAACTATTACGTTTACATTGTATCTTTAAAGCTTCATAATCCAGTACCACTCATCTGAATGGGTTTTTCCCTTTCCTATCGCTCACACCCCTGATCTTCCAAACCATGTAAGCTTCCAGGCCTTGTGAATCACAGATGTGTGGCCTTCTTCATGTCCATCTCCCTTTTCTCTTCATTTCACCTCATCCTTCCTTTCCAATCTTTTCCCTTTTTCTTTCCCTCAGCAGTTGGTCAATGCATAGAACTACAGCAAGCACAGTGATAGAGATTCCAGGTGCCCATTCTGCACATTTTTTTTTTCGGTCTTTTTTGAGGACAGGGTCTCCCTGAAGCCCCAGCTGGCCTGGACCTCACTATGTAGACCAGGCTGGCCTTGAACTCACAGAGTATGTAGACCAGAGACCTGCCTGCCTCTTCTGGAATTAAAGGTGTTCACCACCACGCCCAGCCCCAGTTGTCCATTCTTAAAGTGAGATCTAGACTTTAAAAATAGCTACTTACTTTTATTTTAACATTTTCTTCCTTTAAAATATTAAAATGGGGCTGGAGAAATGATTCAGTGGTTAAGAGCACTGGCTGCTCTTCCAGAGGACCCAGGTTCAATTCCCAGCATCCACAAGGTGGCTAACAACCATCCATAATTCCAGTTCCAGGGCATCCAATGCCCTCTTCTGGCCTCTGTGAACTTTGTATGACACAGGTGCACTTATATACATGTGGGTAAAAAAAACACAAAAATAAAATAAATACTTGAAAAATAAATAAAATAAATTATTAAAATTACATTTGTTCCTGTGGCTTTTGAAATTTTTACCACAGGTCAGCAAAAGTTACTTAAAATAAAGCTAATCCCTGTCCCCATTATAATAGCTTAATAGATGTGATCATAGCCATTTATCATCATTAACTTTAGGACAATTAAATTCAGAAAAGAGCAGGGCTAGACTATATCTTAAATTGAGTCCAAATTTTAATCTTTTTCACAATCAAGTTAATAGATAAATATAATTACAAGTAATTGGCCATATGTTGTCTAATGTACAGCAGCCAAAATTACATCTTTCAACCTGATTAACTCCCATAGATTTGCAAAGAAAAAAGTTACTTCATCTCATATATAAAAATTAACTAAATTTAAGAACTAAAATTATAAAACTATTTCTAAAAGAAACATAAGATAGAGTCAGGTAGATAGCCCAGTCATTAAGTGCTTCCTGCACAAGAATGAGGACCTCAGTGTGATCCCCAGAACCCCTTTAAAGAGCCAGGGGTGGTGGCACACTTGTCAGCTCAGTGCTAGGGAGTAGAGACAAGTGGATCTCTGGGGCTCACTGGCCAGCCAACCAACTGGCCTAATCAGCAAGCTGCAGACCAGTGATAGACCCTGCCCCAGAAAGCAAGATGGGCAACTCCTGAGGAAGCACACCTGGGGTTGACCTCAGGCCTACACATACACATACACACACACACACACACACACACACACACACACACACACACCACTTGTACACATACCCATATAAACATACACTCATGTGGACAGACACATGACACAAACAAGAATAATTTTTTGTAATTTTGTACTTGACAATTTTTTCTTAGTCAGAACATAAAAACCACAAGTTACAAAAGAAAAAAAGACAAAGTGGACATCATTAATATTAAAAATCTTTGTGTTTTAAGATTTCATTTTTAGTCCAGTATGGTAGCACATGCCTTTAATACCAGCACTTGGGAAGCAGAAACAGGCAGGTCTCTGGTCTACATAGCAAGTTCTAGGCCAGCCAGGGCTACATTGTAAGACCTTGTCTCAATTTTTTTTTAATTTTAAATTATGTGTATGGGGGGAGTGTACACATGAGTACAGTTGCTTGTAGAGGCCAGAAGACGGTAGCAGATTCTCTGGAGCTATAGTTACAGGTGGTTGTGTGCTGCTGGGAACTGAACTTGGGTCCTCTGTAAGAGCAGCAATTGCTCTTAACCACTGAGCCATCTCTCCAGTCCTAGTCTTTGTGTTTTTGAAAGTGCATTATTGCACACACCTTTAATCCCAGCACTCAGGAGGCAGAGGCAGGTGGATCTCTGTGAGTTCGAGGCCAGCCTGGTCTCCATAGTGAATCCAGGACAGCTGGGACTACAGGGAGACCCTGTCTCAAAAACAAAAAAAAAAAAAGCAAATCAAAACCATTACTGCATGCCACTTTATACCTACTAGAATGGCCATAGTCAAAGAGATAGGCAATTACAAACAAAGCTCTTCCTATCACTAAGCATTACCAAAGAAACAGTATCATGTACAACACCTCCCAAATGGAAATAACCTACAACTGATAAATAGGTAGCAAAAATATGGTATAGTCATATAATACAATATGATTTAACAACTTTTTAAATTTTTATTTATTTATTTATATTTATTATGTGAATGAGTATATTGCCTGCGTGTATGTAAGTGCACCCATGTTGTGAAATGCCCATAGAGGGAAGAAGAGGGTGTCAGATCCCTTGGAACTGGAGTTACAGACAGTTAGATGCCATGTGGGTGCTGGGAATCAAACTCAGGTCCTCTGCAAGAGCAGCCCAGTGTTCTTAACTGCTGAGCCATCTCTCCAGCCCTGATTGAACTTTTTTTAAAAGAGGCAACTGATTCATTGCTATCATGTGGATGAAATATGAAAGCCTATATACTAAATGAAAGAAGCTAGACACAAATGCCTAAAATCCCTAGAATGCCCAGAATAAGAAAATCCATAGAGTGTAGTGTAGTGATTGCTGGATGATGGAGAAACAGGGACTGGAACTTGATAGTAAGTTTGGGTTTCTTTTTGGAGTGATTGAATATTAGGGAATTAGAAAGTGAAAATGGTTTTACAACTCTGTACATATGCTAAAAACAACTGAATTATATACTTTTATTTTCTTGCAGTGGAGATTGAACCCAGGGCCTTGGGCATGCTAGGCAAGCTCCCTGACAATTACTACAGCCCGAGATCTTTGAATTGTGCACAAAACAAGTGTCTGATGAGGTTTGATATGGTAGCTCAGTTATTCCAACACACACAAATAGTTTCTTTCAACAGTTTTGCTGTTCACAGTTGCCCTGGTGATCTGCAAACCAGTCACAAATGCTTTTCTCTCTGCTCTTATGTTCAGAATCAAAGAAGGCATGTTGCTGACAGTCCAGGGTTTCTTCCCAGCTAGCACTTATTGCTGTGTGCTGAAGATTCCACTTCTTAGATCACCAAGAAAACCCCACTGGCATCATTTGCAAAATGACAAAATTACAGGATGTCTCCACTGTCTGTTTTGACAGACTGATTTCTAGCTCTCAAGGTGTCTTCCCTTGTCTCCAAACTGTAATTTCTCTAAAAGTTAATTACCAACCATTAGTTTCCCCATAGAGCTAGCCAGCAGTCTGAGTTGAAAGTAAAGTGGAAGAACCTATCACTTACCCTCAATGCAGATGCCAATTTTCTCAGAAAATAGAAAATCAAAATAAAATGAAAGGATAGCCTCAGTAATAATAATAATTCCAACAATAGCAATAAACTTTCCTAAACCCAGTTGTGAGATAATGAGGCTTCCTGTTCTTTTCAAATGAATACATGTCATTCCAACAAGTGGCAGCCTGCAATTAAATCAAGGGCTACTCAAACTCCTCTGAGCTCAGGAACATACCAATTTTAAATATCTTGTGTTCATAGGTCAGACTGTCTACAGTAAATCTACAAACCTGTGGAAGGGGAAAAGCAGATATTATTCAGATAATTCCTCTAAATTTATTGAAGTTTCTGCAGCAAGCTTACCCGTGATCTTCAAAGGTGCCCATGGGAAAATAACAACTAGTGAATATAAATAAATTATCCATTATGAATCATAATCTCAAATAAATGAAACATACAATTCAACAAACTCCATGGAACCTATAAATTACAGGCCTCATCAAAGCAATTGAAATGCACAATGATATTGAGAATAACATTATTCCATCTTAATCTTGTTTTGCCATCTGTGAGACTACAGTTAATATATCCAACTGTGACTTTACCACTGTTCACACTAGGATATCGAACACAGACCCACAGGCATTATGGTGGGGCATTTCATGAATCAAAATTTAAAATGTGTGGCATTCAAATAGGTGGCCTACTATAAAGCTTATGTATCATAGGCTTTTTCAGATGAGGGTGGATTCCAGGGCCAGATGAAAGCAATTTTGTTAAGTTTTATGACTGGGAAATTTAACTTTTCTGTGCCTTTTCTTTCCTCATCAGAAAAGTAAGAGGAATGGCACCTATAGTGATTTAAATGTGAATGCCCCCCATAGGCTCCAAGTATTTGAACATTTTGTCCCCACATGGTGGCGCTGTTCTGGGAGGTCTTAGAAGGTATGGCCATGCTGGAGGAAGCACATCACTGGGGGCAGCTTAGAGAGTTCTTAAGCCTTGCAAGATCTCCAATGGCACTCTGCTTGCTGTGCCTGCTTGAAGATGTGAGAGCTTAGCTTCTGCTGCTACTCCAGCCACTTCTGTCACCTTGCCTCCCCACCATGATGGACTCTCACCCCTTTGGAACTGTAAGCTAAATAAACTCTTCCTTTTATAAGTTCCCTTGGTCATGGTGTTTCTTTCACAGCAACAGAAAAGTAACTAATACAGCACCTATCTCATTGGGTTATAAGGAGAATTATATGAGTTACATGAACAAAAACACTTAGAATGTTATCTGGCACATATTGAGGACTATATAGAAGTCAACTGTTGCTATTTCAGTGATACTTAAGATGGGGCTCCAGTAGGGTGCAATTCTAGCATGATCAGTACAAATGAGCCCCTTGAACTGGCACTTCAGAATGCTTAGACCCAAAGATTAATTGATGATCAAAGATTGGACCCTAATTAATTAATTACTGGACCCTGATTAACGATCTGATACAACAAATAAGCCCTTCTGTTAGCCATGTAATAAGTAGCTGTTGAGTTCTCTCTCCTCCAGGTACCCTCAACCCCTTAAACATTCAGGGGATGAGGACGAACATGCTGTAAATCAGCAAATACTAATTAAGAGACACCACTAGAAAGCCACCTATAGAACACTATTTTGTGGGAAAGTGTGATACAGTAGAGACCTATAATGACATTTAAACAGCACTGGTGACAATTAAGAAAGCACTTCAAGATCCTAGATTTCAGAATTGCCATCATGACATCAGTTATCACTTTACTACATCGATGCAGACATAGAAGAATAGTAAGTTGAACTTATAACAACTATATCCTAGAAGCAGACATTTTAAGACTAAATCTTTGCTATATGCTTACCTGTCTATAACTTCTGTCTTTTACTTTAAATTTTCTTCCATTTATTGGGCCTCTGTGCAATAAGGACTTATTGTGTCCTCTTTTTCTGTGAGAATGTGTTTTTTAACCAGAACTCCATCACATAGGCTGATTACTCGCTAAATGTACCACCCCAAAAATCGATGCACACCCAGCTAATCCCAATACAGTAGAGTCCACCATTTTCACACCCAATGATCCCTTTTACTTTCTTTTTCTACAACCTTATTGTTTTGAAAGGTTTGTCTACTGAAATGGATAATCACTAATTAACCATGTACCTTCCAAAGAACATCTGGGTTATTTCCAGTTTTGAATTATCACAAATGAAGCTGTTATGAGCATTCATGTACAGATTTGATATCAATATGAGATTTCATTTAATTTCTCTGTGATAAATGTCTAAGAGTGTGATTGATAAAACATATTATAGTTGCACATTTAGTTCTGCAAGAAACTGCCTACTGTTTTCCAGAGAGGCCGCACCGTGTGATCTTCTCACTAGTAACACAGGAGTGATGCATTTTTCATTGTCAGACATTCTATCTGTTGTGCTACAGACCTGCCCACGAGTACTGCAGTTTTCTCTACATCCTAGCCAGCATTTGTCATTGTCGTTATTTTTTTCCTTTTAGTCATCCTGATAAGTACGTAGGGGTGTGTATCTCATTGTAGATTTCATTTGCACCTACTTAATAGCTAATGATGCCGAACGTCTTTTCATGTGCTTGCTTGACATCTGTGCTGGAGAGCTTTAGTGTCGACTTGACACACCTGGGTTGAGGGAGCCTCAATCGGGGAATTGCCTCTATTGGACTGGCCTGTGGCCATGTCTGAAGGGCATCTTCTTGATGAGTGATGTGGGAGGGCCCAGCCCACTGTAGGTGGTGCCACCCCTGGGCAGGTGGGCCTGTGTTGCATAAGAAAGCAGGCTGAGCAGGGGCCAGGGGAGCAAGCCTGTAAGCAGTGTTCCTCCATGGCCTGTGCTCCAGCTCCTGCCTCCAGGTTCCTGCCCTGAGTTCCTACCTTGGGCTCCCTGATGAACTGCGTGCGACCTGGGAGATGTAAGACAAATAAACCCTTTCCTCCCCAAGTTGGTACTGGTCAGAGTGTTTTGTCACAGCAATGAAGAACAAACTAAGACACCATCTTCATATCTCCATCAGTAGAATGTTTGTTTATGACTTTTCCCCACTTTCAAATTACATCGTTTGAGTTTTTAATTATTTTTGGATGTGTGTATGCATGTACTCTGTGTGTGTGTGTGTGTGTGTGTGTGTGTGTGTGTGTGTACCTACCTATGCTAAGGACAGAGGTTGACATCAAGTGCCTTCCTCTATGGCTCACCACCTTATCTTTTGAGACAGAGTCTCTCACTGAACCTGCAGTCCATCATTTTGTCTCTGTCTCTCCAGCACTATGATTACAGGCATGTGTCACAAGTTTGACTTTAAAAAAAAATTATCAACATTACTTTAAAAAAATAACATGGTTACAGTAAAAATTTTGTATGGTTGGAGAATTTGGAAAGGAGGTGAATACCAAACTCGCGTTACAGCAACAGTAATAAATTTCACAGCATTGTTGAAGCTTAATGTAGAGTTTTGTTAGTAAAAATTACTAACAATATTATAGTAGACATATAGAATGACAAACTTACATTCTTAAATACATGACCTTTTTAGTTTGAGAATTATGATAGTTTAGTTATTAAAGTAGTTTAACTGCTCAGACTGATTTTATCTCTAGAAATTCGATTAGGTGATTTACATGTTCTCTAGTGCACAGGTTGAAGGTTCACTGGGGCTGTAGAAGAGTTATAGAAAGACGATGGGAAACCTCTTTGCGCCTGGGAATGGGAAAGAACCAACACCAAGGCCTGGATGTCCAGGACCACGTTTGAGTCAAGACCATAACTGACCCTCAAGGGAGTTTGGAAGTCCATTCTAGAGAATCAGACCTCCAAAGACTAGAATCTACAAATGACAGAAATCTCTAGTCCCCAGCATAATCACTGCCATGTACAACCTTGGTCCTCAGGGAGAGGGAGGGGTTGGAGAATGCAGCCACTCAAACTACAGTTTGCTTTTGCTCAAGGAGACAGATGGATCATGCGTTTTCTTTTTCATGGTCAAGGACCAGGTTGACTTTTATTGGTGACTGCAGTTTTAACATCTTCCTCCTTGACCAGGGGGAGCCAGTGATGAGACACCTTCTTACTGGTGTCATGCTTTGCCAAGAGTTGCCACCATCACCATCTTGGCTATCCAGCCATTTTATTTCTTACTTGAAAGTTCAGCTTTTTATGTGGGTGCTTGGGATCCAAACTCAGTTGCTTGTGCTTACTATGCAAGCACATTACACTCTGAGCCACCTCTCTAGTCCTTAAAATTCTTTATATGTTCTCTATACTAGTTCCAAATAAGATATATAATATGAAAATACTGTCTCTTAGATTGTATATTATCTTTTCATCCTCTTAGTCCAGACTTTCTCAAAGCAGAAGTTTTAATTTAATGAGACGCTATATATCAATGTTTCCTTTTCTGAATCTGCTTTGGATGTCAAACTGAAGAAGCCTACAGTGTGCTCAATAGATTCAGCTATCAACTTGACACACCTAGGAAGAAGGAACTTCAGCAGGGGTATTATCTCTATTAAATGTACTTTTGGGCATGTCTGTGACGTGCAGCCTCAGATGATGTGAAGACTCCAGGATTGAAGGGGTCATGAAGAGATGAGGCTTTGCACCCTGAGAGGACAGGAGAGGTCATTAGTGAAGGCACAGCTTTAGGTACAGTAGAGACCCCACCATATTGAAGATGCCAGGATCATGTATATAGGTGTACCATGTGCATGAGACCAGAAGAGGGCATCAGATCCCCTGGAACTGGAGTTAAGGACAGTTGTTAGCCACTATGTGGGTGCTGGAAACAAACTCAGATCCTCTGGAAGAGCAGACAGTGTTCTTAACTGTTGAGCCATCTCTCCAGCCCCTGTGAGGCATTTTCTTGATTGCTGAGTGATACCAGAGAACCCAGCCCACTGTGAGTTGTGCCACACCTGGGTAGATGGTCCTGGGTTGTGGAAGAAAGCAGACTGAGCAGGCCAGAGGAGTAAGCCATTAAGCAGCATTCTTCTGTGGTCTATACTTCAGCTCCTGCCTCCAGGTTTCTGCCCTGAGTTCCTTCCTTGGCTTCTCTCACTGATAGGGCATGTAAGTCAAATAAACCCATTACTCCCCAAGTTGGCTTTGGCCAGAGTGTTTTATCACAGCAATAAAAATCAAACTATGGCACTACACTAAAATATACTTAAACCAGGGTGACTGACTCAGCCAGGTTTCCCAGCACTTGCCAAAATTTAGCACTGACCATCCTACATGCTAGAAAATCTCTAAGACCTAGCACACTGGGACAGCTGATCATCCCAAATAACCAATGGAAGCTTGCCTCACTTTTATACCAAAGCAACCTTAGGTAAACAGTAAAGGGACTGCTGTCAGTGAGACACATCCTATCACTTAGAACCAGGATGTAAAGTCACTACACATGAGAATGTTGTGACACTAGAGTCTTATGACATGCATATATGGTGACTTTGCCATTTCCTCCCTCATTGTAGTGGGCATGATGCTCTGGAAAGGCAGTCTGCTAGGGAAAGAGAATTCCACTCACATGGTCATCCTGCTGTTCAAGCTTTGAAGTCTTTCCCTGAAGCTGCTCTGCTCACAGTTCCCACCCACACCTAGTTCAATTCTTTGGGCCAAGGTTCTCAGCTGCATACCACATTGCCCAAGAAGCGCCTCAAAAATGCTAAGAAGAGGGCTGAAGAGATGGCTCAGCAGTTAAGAGCACTGGCTGCTCTTGCAGAGGACCCAGTTCAGTTCCCAGTACCCACATTACAGCTAACAATGGTCCTAACTCCAGTTCCAGGGGATCTGACACCCTCTTCTGACCTCCACAGGCATTGTATGTCACAGGTGCACTTACATTCATGTAGGCAATACACTTATACACATTAAAAAATAAATAAATAAATAAATAAATAAATGAAATACTTTCTTTTAATGCTAAGGAATAGGACTCATCCAATTCCATTAAATTTGATTCTCCAGGAGGGAGAGATGACCCTGGCATTTATTATTGTTTTGAAAAACTCCCCCAGAGAAATCCAATGGGTAGCCAGCATTGCATTCCACCACTCTAGGTTATAAACTGCTACAGGACAGAAATGAACTCTGCCTGCCACCTTGTATGTACAGCACCCAGCACAAGGTTCACCTACAGTAGGTAGATGTATATGATAGTACGTATATATGCTAATATAGATATGGTAATTTTTTTTAATGAGTGAATAGAGCCTAGGGAGATGGCTCTGTGGCTCTGTCACTAAAGTGCTTGCTGTGCAAGCATAAGGACCTGAGTTTGATCCCCAATACTGGCAAAATAAAAATGATTGGTGCAGTATAATCCCAGCACTGGGGAGGTAAAGCTAGAGGCCCACTAGCCAGCCAGTCTAGCTGAATTATGTGTTCTAGCAACCGAGGAAGACATCCGATGCCAACCTCTGGTCCCTCCACTCACACATACATGTATGAGACAGAGAGACAGAGACAGAATTGAGAGAGAGAGAGAGAGAGAGAGAGAGAGAGAGATATCAAAGATTGGGACCAAATATTGTTTACTTTGTCTCTTTTGCTTGAAACTGAAGAATCAAATCAAGTATAAAACAAATTGTAAGATAAAACTATTTAAAACATTTTAAATCTCATTGGAATTAAGAGACTAAGAACTCCCTGATTGTATCTATGGGCATTCTTTTCTTACCCTTTTATAGCATTACCTCATTTCCAGGTAAGTTAGTACCTAGAGCCCCTGAAAGCAACCAGCTGATGAGGGAGCCTGTTAGAAATATGGGGTTTCCAGGCCTCATCCCAGACCAGCTGACTCAGAATCTACTAAGTAATGAGATCTTCAGGTTATACATATGCTCAGTGAAGTTTGAGAAGCACCTATTCAGCCCAAACAGTCACGAAGCCATTATGGGAAGAGAACCAGGTGACTCACCTTGACCTGAGTCTCTCTAAGCATAGGCAGGGCTAGAATCACACACACAGAGGCTAAATCACAGAGCTCTTTGGCCTTCTTAACCCCTCCAAAGCATCTTTAGACTTAAATCCTTACCCCTAATGTCTAAGCTAATAAATGAGCAAGGAAACCCACACATCACAGGAAGATAACCTGGAGGTACCACAAAGGATGTCTGTTTTTATTTCCTGAAGGATTGGATGAAGGCAGGGCCAAGAATACACAGCATCATAAAAGAGACTGAAGATTGTGGTCTTGTCTCTGAATTAGCTGGCAGCTGAGGCAAGCTCTTTAGGATTACTCCCAGGAGGCAAGGTGGGTGGGTCTCCTCACTCCCATCCCCACGTGGCCACAGTTTTGTAATTCCCACATGACGTGGACTATGTTGGGCCATCCCCTTTCAGCACCAGGGTCCCTTAGAAACTCTGGCTTGCCCCATCTGGCATAATAACTGTCAGTTGTTATTTTCATCCTATATTTCCTCATAAAAACAACTTTCTCTGAGATTTCAAGATGAAAAAGGAAGGTTGCGGGCATCTTTTATTTAACAGGAGAACTTCTACCTTTAGGGAGACAATTTATTTTGTGCAGATTCTGGCATCACACTGTGCCCTTTATGCAGCTTTCTTGTTTCTCTATTGCTGATGCATCCTTTCCTGCAGACAATCAGTAGCTGATTGCACCCATCATACACAGCAGCTCCCAAACCAGGCTCAACATCAAGCACTCTGACCTGAGAGCCTCCCTGCCCCCACCTTCACCTGAGTACAGCTGCAAATATATACTAGCAACAGAGCTAGAGGACCTCAGCTGGAAACCACACAAACAGTGCTTTACCCTTGATGAAACTGCCTCAACTATTTTCTGTTTTACAGCATCATACACACACACACACACACACACACACACACACACACACACACACACACACACACACACACACACACACACACCATTTTTCATGCCTTGGCCATGGCTCCAGGCAGTTTTTGCAATCTACATCTGGAGGAAATTGATTAATGTGAATGTTTTAGCTGTGGTTGTTGTTTGTGTATAAACTTTTGTTAAAACAAGTGCAGTAGAAGAAATGACCTTTATGTAGACACCTATTAAGGCACTAAAAGGCTTGGCTACATTCATCTGGGACGCGTACACATAACGAGAGGGACAATAAGGGGATCAGCAGCTGCAGGGGTTGAATTGAAGCCTCCAACAATAGAAAAGTTTTTCAGACCCAAATACCAGCAATCAAAGAGAATTTTTGCAGATAATCCGAGAGAAAGAAAATAAGAGGGGGGGAAAAAAGCTAGGCAACTTTGCACCACCAGTTAGCATAAGGTTGCCATCTGAAACATGTCAGCTTAAGAGCAATCCCTACCTCCATTCTTTCCCTCCACTGCAGTGTTCAGAACTGTTTCCCCAAATAATCCCAGATGGCATGCCACAAAATTTCAATTCATTTTAAAAGCTTTCTTTGCTGTTATTATGTGATTGAAAGCATGGAGGCAACTTACCATTCTCAGGGCACTATTTGCATTAGCTATTATCCCCTAAAATCCCCTTTAAACAGCTACATTGTCAGCCCATAGGCCTCATTTAGAACTACAAAAAGGCCCAGATTAATTCGATCAAAGAAAGAGCCAAGTACAAAATGCACTTTTCAAACTGTATCAGAGTGGGTTCGCTTTACAGATCGCTTCGGGCCAAGAACCGGGAGGGAAAAGAAAGACCGGGAGGAAAAAAAACGTTGGTCACGAAATAAAATAACTCCGTTTGGCTCCCTATCTGATTTATCTGAGCATTTCAAGGCGAGGTCTCTAATTAAAAATTCTTCCACGAAAATATATTTGCATATAAATACTGAAACAGATTCCCACAAATTGCAGCATCGCATGCGCATCGTGGGCTTTTAGCTACCGCGGTAGCTTGAACCTAGTTAGTACGAGTTTCTCAAGTCTCATTACAGTAAATTAATACAAAGTCGTTTGCTCTGGTTAAATTTAAAAAAAAAATTTTTTTTTTTAAATATCTGACTCTTTGCACCCCATCCCAGAGGAAATGTTTGACCTCACTCTCCGAAAATAAAGTGCTAGAATACAAAGAAAACTATGCTGACATTTCTGTCCACAAAACAAAACACGCACAGATGCAGGTGGAATTCGAGGGTAAACCGCATGCTGCAAGCAGGTTCTCTCGCAGGCTGGCGGCCTGGACTGTCTGCTAACCGCAGAGTTGATGGATTTTAGTCTTACCTGGGGGTCTAGAGGTATGGAGCAAGTTGCAGCGAGTCAAGCTGGAATTTGGGGTTCTTAGGGCCGCTCCATTAGTTCCCTTGGCCGCGTGGTCCCTCCGGAGCCGGCAGCGGTGCCCTGCAGCTTGTAAACTCCGCGACCCCTCCGCGCGCTGCTGTTCAGCTCAGAGGCGGCTTTTGTGCGCCGAGAACATTTTGCCGAGGGAATGGCTGCACAAAGGTAGGCCGTGCAGCAAGATATGCAATTGCCTCTTCAGAAACCCAGCGGGGCCGGAGAGCTGAAAACACAGGCAGCTGCGGCAAATTGGAGTGATGTGAAGGAGCGCGCAGCTAGGGTCAGTTTGCTTGGGCTCAATCTTTTTTGTGTTGCAGGAGGCCTGGGCTGTTGGCTGTTCAAAGCCACCATCGGTACAACTCTATGGACTAGAAGGATAAGGTTTAGAAAAGGCATGCTTTCCAAGGAGTTCTGACCACATGCTTACCTAGAAATTAACAGAGCTATTAAGTTATTCAAATTCCGTGTAGGTGCTCCCTACAACCAAACCCTTGTGGTCGTTCTGAGAGCTATCTAGAGAAATCAGACATGAATAGCGAAACTTGGAAATGTTACATCCCCCACACACACCCCCAGCCCCCAGCCCCGACGTGCGTCCACACACACACTGCTGAAAACAGGAAGACAGGGAAAGAAGTAAATGGTGGGCCCTTCATAGTGACCCAGGCCTGTAGTCTCAGTACTGGGGAGGCAGTGGCAGGAGGATCACTGTAAGTTTGAGGCCAGCCTTGTCCAAGCAAGTTCCAAGTCAGCCTGGGCTACACTAGAACACACTGTCTCAAAAATTCAAATACATAGAAAGGATGGAAGAGGGAAGAGGGGAGGAGGTGGAAGGAGGAGGAGGAAGGGGAGAAAGAAGGAAGAAGCAGGGTTTGGTGGCACTCCAGAGGTGGAGTCCAGAGGATCAGGACTCCAAGGCCAGCTCCTGCTACACTGGGAATTGGAGGCCAGCAGGGGTTACATGAGGAGACCCTGTCTCAAATGAGTAAATAATAAAATAAATAAATAAATAAATAAATAAATAAATA
>NW_008349073.1:3025288-3028676 GCF_000622305.1 Nannospalax galili | reverse complement strand
ATAAATAAATAAATAAATAAATTGGGAGAAAAGACTCAAGTTGCTTACAGTGAAGAAATGTAAGAGAAGTTGCTTACATTTCCTTTCAAATCCCCCACACAGTTTGGAGTCTTTCTCTTCTGGCATTATGGCAACACTGTATAAGAAAAACTGGTTCTGATTTTTTTGTTTGTTTGTTTCAATTTTTTTTACCTTTTAAAAATATTTCTTTTTAAAAAAATAATTTGAGAATTTCATACAGGCATATAAGCACATAAAGTGTTTTGATCAAATCCATGCCCACTCCCTCCCCTTCGACTCCCTCCATATCTTCCCATCACTTTTTTCTGATAACTTCATGTACTCTTTCTTCTTCTTTATTTTATAGGGCTTTTGGCTACTCTAAAATTCCCCTCTCTGAAGAGGTAACCCTAAAATATTTTAAGGATTAGATAAAAGCTCCCAAATACTTTTGACATTTTTGGCCTTTGGAACAGAGTATGTTGCTAAGAGGCCCAAGAACATTTTGACTGTTGGCCAAGAAATGGCTACTTTTCTTTGGGGTCTTTTTACCCTAACTGCCTAGCCTATTCCTACCTCCTAGTCTTATCATGCCATCCTCTGAAGAGGTCACCCAAATTGCCAATGGGGAATCGGGATGCAGACCACTCTGGCTTCTTCCATGCTGAACAGGGACGCAGATGAGGTAATTGGAGTACCCTTTCAGTGGGTCTATCTAAAAGACTCCCAAATTGCATAACTCTTATCTCTAGGGGGAAAAGAAGGTCCTTGAATCATGAATAGGGGATGTGAAGGAGAAGTAAAGGCAAGGGTAGTTAGCATTGCAAGTTCTAGACAGGGAACTAGAAAAAAGTCAGAACAAGGCAAAATTCAAATGTTCATTATGAGAGTCCATTGGAATTTCTTGACAAGGGCTTCCAAAAACATCCCTCTCTTGGGTTCCTCCTCATTTTCCTTTTGTCTGCCAAGGCTGGACTCTAGAATGATGGTTTCAGGAATTGCTTTCAGGCATTTTGATAGCACCCCATGGAGGCAGGATCCAGGCACTCTCAGGCAGTCCCCTGAGTTCTCAGCCCTTATGCCAGAGGGAGGTGGGAACAGGCACTCTCTGGCAGTCTGCTGAGATCCCTCCATCACTTTTCTGTTACTCTTTTACAGCCCCAGTGCACCTTCACTCCTGCCCTACAGAAAATGAAAATCACCTACATTGAACTGCTAGAGATAAAAGTCATAGTCTTGGAAGCTTAAAAAAAAAACAACAAAAAAACCAAAACCTGATGTTAAAAAAAAAAATCTATGCTGAAATATGGCCTTTACTTCTTTCCTTCCTTCCTTCCTTCCTTCCTTCCTTTCTTTCATATTTATTGTGGTGTGTGTGTGTGTGTGTGTGTGCGCGCACGCATGCCACACGCCTGAGCCCATATGTAGAGGTCAAAGGACAATTTGGGGCGGGGCAGTCATTTCTTTCCTTGTGGCTCCTGGAATTGAGCTGCATCATCAGACTTGGTGGCAGACACTTTAACACTGAGCCATCTCACTAGCCTAAGGTTTTATTTTAAAGGAATCCAGGAAAAGCTTGGAATTAGATGAGGAAGTAGAACATTTGTCAGGCATTCTCATGAGACTCCAGATTAAGGAAAATGGAGCTTCAGGAAGATAAAAATTGTGATTATGAGAAAGTTGTGGGTTTATATAAATGACATAGGGCTCTAAATGCTCTTTTTGATCAAAACTTTTGGGTATTCAGTATATTGCCTGCTCATAGGAATATTAGGAATGGAGAACTGTGCTCTGTTAAAGAAAGGAGCTGCTATTTCTGGAGAAACAGTAGGATATATATCTCCTACTATTTAGGGCAATTCTAGGCCCTAACCATTTTGTATAAACATGAAAACAAATGAAGGACTAGAAAGATGGCTCATTTGGTAAGCATCTGCTGTGTTAGCACAAGGACCTGAGTTTGAGTTCCCAGCATCCGTGTAAAAGCTTGGTATTGTGGTCTGTATCTGTAATCCCAGTGCTGTGGAGTGGGAACAAAAGGAAGATCTCTGGGGCTTTCTGGCTAGCAAGTCTGGCCAATTGGTGTGCTCCAGTCTCAGTGAGAGATCCTGTCTCAAAAAGTAAGGTGGAGAAGGACTGTAGAAAAACACCCAATGTTGACCTCTGTCCTCCATGCTGAGGCACACACACTAGCATGTGTGCCAGCATGTACATATGCAACACACACAAACATGCACTGACACAACACAGACCACACATCAGGAAAAAGTCAAACAAACTTAAACTCTTTCTTCTTTGGAGAAGTCATTGGCATTAGCCTTTCCCTTATGTAAGTCCATATTCCCTGACATTGACAGAAAAATAGAAAACCTCTCAAGACCCAGGTAGAGTTTTGGTGGAAAAGACTCCAGCTTAAAATCAGATCCTGGGGGGGTCTTGCCTCTGAAAGTAGAAGCAAAATTGATAGCATTCCTTTAATTAAAACCATCTGATACACAGAAACCTTCTCAGTTGCTCTAAATAACTTATTTTCCAACTCCAGTTCCAGCTTGTCTTCCAATAAAGCATATTATCGTTTTTTCAGAAGACTGATAACCCAAGTGTTGTGAATAACGGGAAATTACAAAGCTTGCTATACATAATCAGTTGGTAAAGGAAAAAGAAATAACAGCTGCTTAACTGTTGTAACATAACATATATATTTTTTTATTCTTGGGCTATCCTTTTATTTTTTTTGTTTTTGTTTATTAGAAGAAGCATTTCATTACAGCTTAACTGTTGTAACATAACATATATATTTTTTTATTCTTGGGCTATCCTTTTATTTTTTTAATTATTTATTTAATAACCACGTAATTAGAAGAAGCATTTCACTACGACAGCATTGACATATCTAATAACAATTCCCAGAGCTAAGATACATCTCTTTCAAAAGTGGCTGCAAAATTTTAGGTTCACAGTTGAATTAATACAGTTATACAGTATTGAACTCAGTTAAAATGCATAACGCAGAGTAGTCACACATTGCTCCTGCTCATCTTATTATGTAACTATATATCTTTCCTAGGTTTGCCACAGCCACCCCAGATTGGGAAACAGAATTTTATCAACTGATATTTTTAGACCCCAGATACCAAGATCAAGGACCCAGCAAGGCAGCTCACACTGAAGGGAGGAAACTTGTTTATCGTAATCATTTCAAGTATTTTTAGCATGATGATATCTATGCTAAACATTGACAGGATAAAAGATTTTCCTTTACAGAAATTAGCCATTGGTTTGAGTTTTTCTTATTAAAAATGCAATTGAAATGAGTGATTTATTTCAAAAATCAGTTTTGAATAATTAATTGATCCATGAGTCATTCTATGAGTAATAGATATTTCTT
>NW_008349073.1:3012399-3019684 GCF_000622305.1 Nannospalax galili | reverse complement strand
GGTCTGGAATCTTCTAAGAATGATTTTGGCCTCAGGAACTTGGGTGTTGGACTGACCTGAGACCCTGGCCGTGGCTGTGCCATGCAGGGATGCAAAGGCTGATGGGGTGGGAATAAGCCCCAAGATTTCCCAGGGAGTGGACTGAGTAGCTGGGTTGTACTGGATGCAAAGGATCAGAGAGAGGCAAGGTAAGCTTCGGAGCCCCAGAAAGAGGCTGTCAGCCCCAGAAAGAGGCTGGCGGGTGGTGCAAGACCAGGGAAGCAGAGAGAGGTGAGGGTGGGGCCAGGTCCAGAGGCAGTACTCCTGTGGCCCAAGGAAGGCACCAAGCCGGTGCGGGTGAAAAGGGTCAGGAAGCAGCACTGGCTCCCCAGGTATCTGGGGCCCCACGTCTAGGAATGGCACAGGGCCCAAGCTTGGAGTAGAGAACAGCGGGGGAGATGGAAGGGTGAGCACGGCTGGGGGGAGTCAAGGCACGGAGGGCTGCGCGGTAGACTTACCCCAAGAGAGGCCTGAGGGCAGGAGAGCAGGCTAGGAGAATTAGCCAGTGGTGCAGGTCTGGGAACCAGGGAGAGGTGAGGGCGGGGCCAGGTCCGGCTGAAGCAGTGCTCCTGGAGCCCAAGGAAGGCACCAAGCTGGCCTGGGCGAAAAGGATCAGGAAGCAGCACCGGTTCTCCAGATGTCTGGAGATCCAAGACCAGGAATGGTGCAGGGCCCAAACCAGGAGCAGAGAACAGCGGGGGAGATGGAAGGGCGAATGAGGCCGGGGGAGTCAAGTCGCCGAGGGCTCTTCGATGGACCCACCCCAAGAGGCCTGAGGATAGGGGAGCAGGCCAGGAGAGTTGTTTGTTTCAATTTTTATTAAATTTTTGCAAATTTCATACAGTATATTTAGATCCCCTTTGTATCTGCAATCCTCTTACTAACCCATATATATGCCTATAGAGTCAGGTTTGTATTCCCAAATGCTCTTCAATGTGAGTTCATCCACTGGAGCCTGGTTAACTGCTGAGTCTCATCCTTAAACCAGACTGACTCTCCACTTCCCAGCAGTCATTCATTGCCAACAGTTCCTCAGAGTTGGGGTTTCTTACCCACTTCTGGCTTAAGCTTATGTGGGTCTTGTACATGCTGTCACCATTGCTGTGAGCTCATATGAGTAGTTGACCAGCTATGTGGAAAACCCTTGTGGGGTTTTTCTTGTGGTCATCCACCTCCTCTAGCTCTTAGAATCTTTCTGTCCCCTCTTCTCCAATGATCCCTGAGCCTTGGGAGGCAGAAGTTTGATACAGGTGTCCTATTCAGGGATAAGCACTCTGCAGCCTCTTATTCTCTGCCTTTGGCCAGTTGTGGTTCTCTGTGTTAATCATCATCTGCGGTATAAGGAAGCTTCTCTGCTGAGAGTGGAGAGGTACATTAACCAATGGGTATAACAATAAGTCATTAGAAATAAATTTAATACTATATCTATTTAGCAGAATTGTTTTATTGGGCTTTCTCCCATGGTCTGTGGACTGTCTAGCCTCAGGTTCCTAGACCTAATATCGATGTCAGGTATATGCTCCATCCTATGAAGCAGACCTTAAATCCATTTAGGAAGTAGTTGGTCACTCCTGTAATATTCATACCATTGTTGCAACAATGGCCGTATCTTGCCAGGACAGGTGTTGTAGCTTGCAGGAGTCACAGCTGGGTAAGATTGAGGATTAATTTTCTCTTTAGGAAGCTGGCATATTACCTTACAGCACAATGAAAACTAGACCATAGAAATGAAGCTTCAAGTCAGCATCAGCTTGATTTCCCCTATTTGTTCTATACTTCATATATGTAGTATCTTCAGCAATAGGGTCTTACTATCAAGCTCTGGTGGGTAACCAAGCACAGGTGCAATGGCAATTATTGTTTGAGGGTCTATAGGACCCCTGGTCAATAGCTTCAAAAGAGGGAGTCCATTCCTGGCATTTGACTTATACTTTGCAAGCCTATAGTACCTAGTAGGGGCAGTGTTTCCCTGTTATAAGGTAACTCCTTTTAATTTCTTTTTATACTGTACATGCATATACTTTAAGAAGTGTCCATAGTGGTAGGTTTCTACATGACTTTTTCTAAAGGGCTTTATGTTACTTATCCCTCCCCATACTCCTTCCTCTGCCCTGCCCTCCCATTCCTCACCCTCTTTAACCCTTCTTACTCTATTATTTCCCTTTCACCCATTATTTTCTATTTTATTATTTTTATTTTATGTGTATAAGTGTTGCCTGCATGTAAGTGCATCACATGCATGCAGTGCCCTCAGAGGTCAGAACAAGATGTTGGAACCCCTGGAACTGGAGTTACAGGTGGTTATTAGCTGTCATGTAGGTGCTGTGAAGTCAAACCCAGGTCCTCTGAAAGAACAGCAAATGCTCTTAACTGCTGAGCATCTCTCCAGCCCCACCCTTTACCCCTTTATATCATTGCATTATACCTCCCCTCCCAAAAAGTCTCCCCCCACCACCCATGACCATTTGTTAGTTTCTTGAGCTCTCTGGATTTTCAAATTGATACGTGCATCTAAGATTTCAAAGCTAGCATCCAGCTGTGAGAGAGAACATGTGATGCTTGTCTCTCTGTGTCTGGGTTATCTCACTCAGGATAATTGTTTCCAGTTCCATCAATTTACTTGTGAACTTCATAATTTCATTTTTTAATATTTTATTATTTTTATTTTATGCGTATGCATGTATTGCCTGCACGTATGTGAGCGCACTCATGTCATGCAATGCCACAGTCAGAAGAGGGTGTCAGATTCCCCTGGAACTGGCATTAAGGACAGTTTATAACTGCCATGTGGGTGCTGGGAATCTAACCTGGGTCCTCTGCCAAAGCAGTCAGTGCTCTTAACCACTGAGCCATCTCTCCAGCCCCATAATTTCATTTTTTTAAGAGCTGATTAACATTCCATTGTGTATATGTACCACACCTTCATTATCCATTCATCAGTTGATGGACATCTAGGTTGTTTCCAGTTTCTGGCTATTATGAAAAAGGCAGCAATGAACATGGATGAACAGGTATTTCTGTAATAGGGTACAGAGTCTTTTAGGTATATGCCCAAGAGTGGAATGACTGGATCAAGTAGTAGATAAATTTCTAGCTTTTTGAAGCATTGCCACACTGATTCCATAGTGGCTTTACCAGTTCACACTCCCACCAGTCATGGATAAGAATTTTTCCCTCTCTCCACATCCTTGCCAGCATTTGTTGTTGTTTGTTTTTTTTTTTTTTTTTTGAATCTTTACCATTCTGAGTACAGTAAGATGAAATCTCAAAGTGGTTTAAATCTGCATTTCCCTGATGACTAAAGATGTTGAACATTTTTAAAAGTATTTCTCAACCATTTGTGTTTCGTCTTTAAAGAACTCTCAATGTTTAATTGTGTTTTTAAAAATATTTTCTGTGTATGAATGTATTGCCTGCATAGCTGTAACTGTATGGACTTAAATATGGGTCCTTAGTTCTATTCCACTGATCAATATGTCCTTTTTTATGCCAGTACCATACTATGTTTATTACAATAGCTCAGTAGTATAATTTGAAATCAGGGGTGATAATGCATCCAGCAGGTCTTTTGTTGTTCAGGATTATTTTGGCTATCCTGGGTTTTTTGTGTATCCATATGAAATTTGAGATAAGTTTTTTCAATTTCTGTGAAGACCCTTTGTGTTGGAATTTTAATGGGTATTTCATTGAATTTTAGAATGATTTTGCCAGTGTACTGGTTATTTTCTGTTGCTGTGATAAAACACTATGACCAAGACAACATATAGAAGGAAGAGTTTATTTGGCTTATAGTGCAGAGGGTCAGAGTCCATAATGGTGGGGGGAGATAAGGAGACAGAAGTGACCAGAGTAAAAAGCTGAGCAATCACATCTTCAAGCAAGCACAGGAAGCAGAGAGACTGGAAATCTGAAAAGGCTTAAGAATGCTCAAAGCCTGACCCTAGTGATATGCTTCCTCCATCAAAGTTGCACTTCCTAAAATAGCACTACCAACTGGGGACAAAATGTTCACATACTTAAAGCCTATAGGGGACATTCTCCTTCAAACCACCACAATCTACTCCTTGGCCCCTGTCTTAGTTTGTTTCTTCATTGCTGTGACAAAATACTCTAACCAATACCAACTTGGGGAGGAAAGGGTTTACTCAGCTTACATCTCCTGGGTCACAGTTCATCAGGGAGCCCAAGGTAGGAACTCAGGGCAGGAACCTGGAGGCAGGAGCTGGAGCACAGGCCAGGGAGGAACGCTGCTTACAGGCTTGCTCCCCTGGTCCCTGCTCAGCCTGCTTTCTTATGCAACACAGGCCCAACTGCCCAGGGGTGGCACCACCCACAGTGGGCTGGGCCCTCCCACATGACTCATCAAGAAGATGCCCTCAGACATGGCCACAAGCCAGTCCAATGGAGGAAATTCTCCAACTGAGGCTCCTTCAACCCAGGTGTGTCAAGTTGACACTAAAGCTACCCAGCACAGCCCCCATAAGCACATGGCCATATCACAATGCAAAATGCATTTATTCCAACATTAAAAGTTCTGATAGTATTTATAAGTCTCAATACTATTCAAAAGTCAAGAGTTCAAAGTCTTTTCTGAAACACAAGACAATCTATTAACTGTAAGCCCCTGTAAAATCAAAAAGACAAATTACATACTCCCAACATACAAAGGAGCCAAATAGACATTCCCACTTCAAAAGGAAGAAATGGGGGCATAGCTAGGAAATAGTGGACCAAAACCCAGCCCAGCAAACACCAAATCCTTCAGATACATGACTGACGTCTAGGACTTTCCAAAGTGCTTATATCAGCCACTCCAGGTTTGCTGCCTGCAAGATACATCTCTCTCTTGGGCTGGTTCCACTCCCTGCATACAGATGTCCTTAGCAATGTCTCATAGCTCTGGCATCTCAAGCATCTTGAGATCTCCACTAGCACCCAGGCTTCTCCTTCACAGCTTCAGGCAATGGCCTGTCAAGGCCTTCTTTATGCAGAGACACCCCTGCTGCATGCTGCCTGGCCTTAGAGGGTCTCTGAAACTGTATAGAAAGAATTGATGGCCCTTTGCTTTTGTATATTTCATGCCTCTAAATCCAGCACCAAGTTCAGCTGCCAGCCTGGGATGAACCCTGGCCTGCTTCATCCACATTACCAGAAACTTTTGGGTTTCCACTTTCTAAGAGAAAATTCCTTTTACAAGGAAGTTTAGCTGGGTTGGGTCTTTCCCTGAGGGAACACTTTCCATTGTTTAAGTGAAAATCTAGAAGCCTTTCCTTTAAGGTTTTAATCTCTTTATCAAAGAGAGTCTTTCCTTCAGCACGTGCCTTGGCTCCAACATTATTAAGCTTCCTAATGCCCTCTTTCTCTCTGAACTATGTACTCTGAGACTCCTTCTGCCCCATTTGCTCTTTATCACTGTATATCTGCAAAATATTCACCATTAATAACCGTGCCACCATTTCCATGTTAGACTGTCTTGAAATTTCCTCCACCATAGCAATTAGTCAATTACTCTTCAACTTAGCTTCAGATAAGCTCCTAGACTGTGGGCAGACACCAGCCAGGCTCTTTGCCAAAATGTCCCAGTTGCTGCTTAAGTCCTTGATCCCCACTGGAACTACATTGAGTAGCACTGAGTACTACATCTCAGCAGTACTTTCTTCCATGTTCCTACTAGAGTGACTTGTTAAGCTCTGCTTGCAGTATCCAATTGCTTTCTAGTCTAAACTTTCAAAGTCTTCCACAGGCCTCCAGAAATCCACATGATCAGGTTCTTCACAGCAAAACCCCACTACTGGAACCAACTTCTGTATTAATTACTTTCTGTTGCTGTGATAAAACACCATGACCAAGGCAACTTATAAAAAGACGAGTTTATTTGGCTTACAAATCAGAGGAGTAGAGTCCATAATTGCGGGGAGGCGTGGCAGCAGAGGTGGCCAGAGCAGAAAGCTGAGCACACATCTTCAAACAGGCACAGAAAGCAGAGAACAATTGGAAGTCTGGCAAGGCTTAAGAACTCTCAAAGCCTTCCTCCAGTGACCTTCTTCCAGCATGGCCACATCTCCGAAAACCTCCCAAAATAGCACCACCAACTAGAAACAAGGTGTTCAAATATTTGGAGCTTATGGGAGACATTCTTATTCAAACCACCACAGGTAGGATGGCCATATTCACAATATTAATCCTACCAATCTATGAGCATGGGAGGTCTTTCCATATTCTAGTATCATCTTTAATGCCTTTCTTCAGTGTCATAAAGTTTTTATTATACAAGTCCTTTACTTCCTTGGTTAGATTTATTACAAGATATCTTATGGTTTTTGAAGCTGTCATGAACGGGATTATTTCCCTGATTTCTTTCTCAGTATGTTTGTTGGCAGTGTATAGGAAGGCTACTGATTTAGGGGTATTAATTTTATATTCTGCTACTTTGATGAATTTATTTATCAGCTGTAGGAGTTTTCTGGTAGTCTTTAGGGTCTTTTATGTATAGACTCATATAATCAAAAAATAAGGATACTTTGACTTCTTTGTTCCCAGTTTGTATCGCCTTCATTTGCCTTATTGCTCTAGCTAAGACTTCAAGTACTAAGTTGAAAAGGAATGGAGAGAGTGGATATCCTTGTCCTGTTCCTGATTTTAATGGGAATTCTTTGAGGTTTTTCTCCATTTAGTACGATGTTGAATATGGGCTTGTTGTATACTGATTTGTTACCTTGCTATGTCTCCTTTATCCCTAGGCTCTCCATGACTTTTATAATGAATATATATTAGATTTTTGTCAAAGGCCTTTCTGCAACTAATGAGGTGATTATGTGGTTTCTATCCTTGTGTCTGTTTATGTGATAGATTATATTTATTGATTTACACATGTTGAACCATCCCTGTGTCTCTGGGATGGAGCCAACTTGATCTTGGTGGATAATATTTTTTTTAAATGATTTATTTAATAACAACATACTTAGAAGAAGCATATCATTACAACACAATTGACATATTCAATAACGTTTTCCTGAGGTAGGATGCATCTCTTTCAAATTTGGCTGTAAATTTTTAGGTTTACAGTTGAATTATTACAGTTATACAATATTGTACTCAGTATAAACCAACAACTACTTTTTAAAGTACCTTTCTATATAAGTCTTCATGTCATTTACAAGTCACAGATACATCAATAAAATCCATTGCAATTAGATTACTATAAAAGAACATCAATTGAAAAGTTTATTTTTAATACTGTGAATAA
>NW_008349073.1:3004266-3006183 GCF_000622305.1 Nannospalax galili | reverse complement strand
TATCTGATTATTGCTAGTCACAGTCGGTTACTTTCTGAGCTCCTTGGCATTTGAGCATGGATATAAGTCGTTAGGTAGATTTCAATGGTAATGTTTTTCACATCTACTAATTATTGAGCAAATTTTTATGCCTTGAAGAGTTTATTTATTTATTATTTATTTATACACCCACTTCCCAGGTAGCACCCTCCCATAGTCTCCCTCCCCGCGACTAGAGCCTTTATACTCTGAAATCCCTGCTACTGTCTGCTGTGTTGTTGGCACCCCCAGCCATTCCCCATGACTTGCCCTTCTGGTGAATCTAGTCAGCCTATCTAGAGGTCTTTATTTTAGGAGGGTCAGCTGTTCCTCATCTAATGGTAATCAGTTATCTATATTCCTTTGGATAAGATTGGGGTCTGCTGTTCAATTTCCCAGTTCTATGCTGGGTTACAACCTGGGAATCCCTTTGGCCATCCTGGCCACAACTCAAAAGAAGGTAACACTTGTCTGGCATTGTTGCTTGTTGTGTAGCCTTTAGCTATACATATGGACTCTTATGAAATTATATTTTCCACTATAATCTTTGGTTATACTTTCCTTTGGGGTGTTTAAGGCCATACAGTCAGTCCAACAAACCGATTTATTTTCACTCTTAAGGTCGTTTGAGGATCTGTTCCTCAGGGGTCACATAGGCTTGGGAGGAGCCCCTGCCTCCTTTCTTTTACCAGTTCCACCTATGTGAAGGTAAGTCAAAGGTCCTGCTCAACCATGGTTGGCTTCGCTTGGAAGCATGGAGGAAATGATTCTTCTGTGTTGACCCTCCACTTTATAGACTGGACACTGGTTCAAGTCCATCTTGATGGGGCCTCCTCAGCCTCCTTGATCAAGAGGACAGGCGACCCACAACCATTATAGGACATTTTGAGATATTCTCACAGTCCCCTGGAACTAGCCGACCTAGGAGGGCAAGGAGGAAAAAGTCTCCTTTATGTCCCTCTGACCAAATTATTATAGACCTCAAAGTATGTCTGTTAAACACCCAAGAAGTTTAGTTCCACCAGTCTGGTATTTTTAATTACTGTGTGTCATGTAGATAAATCTTGGGCAAAGACCAGTTGTTCTCAGATAAACCTTACCTAGACATGTTTCTTGATCCTGGAGCTAGTTCTATACATATTTTGTCAGTAGGTTGTTTGATTAATATGGTTCCCTCTGGTGTTTTTATTATTTTGTCTTTTTTTTTTCCTTCTTTTTTTCAGAGCTGAGGACTGAACCCAGGGCCTTGTGCTTGCTTGCTCTTGTTTCTTTTAAGAAACTCAGCTGCACGGTTGATTATAGAAATTTGGGGTCTGTTTGAAAATACTTGTCTCCTCAAAACCATTATTATACCATAACCTACAAAGCCTGAGGTAAAGATGAAGGCTTCACCTTAGCATTCAGTTCTCTTTCAGGTTATTTCTTTTCCTTTACCTCCCTGTTTCCTATCCATTATTCTGGTTCCTGTAGTTATGTCTCGTTGCATACTTATTTATCAGAGTCTGGTTCTAGGATCCACATATGAGGGAGAACATATGTCAATTTTTTTCTGAGTCTGTGTTACTTCACTTAGTATAACAGTTTCTAGTTCCATCCATTGACCTTCAAATTTCGTGATTTCATCTTTCTTCACTGCTGAGTAAAACTCCATCGCATATATGAACCACATTTTCATTATCCACTCTTCAATTGAGGGACACATAGGTTGCTTCCATCTCTTAGCTATTGTGAAAAGAGCAGCAACAAATATGGATGTACAAGTGTCTCTGCAATAGGACGAGTTCTTTGGGTATATGCCAAGGAGTGGTATAACTGGGTCAAATGGTAGGTTCATTTGTAGTTTTTTAAGAGTTCTCCACACTGCTTTCCATAGGGGTTGAACCATTTTGCAGCCCCCCC
>NW_008349073.1:3002448-3004026 GCF_000622305.1 Nannospalax galili | reverse complement strand
CTTCTTGTCTTGGTTCTCTGTTTTTTGAGCTTGTTATATATTCTGGTTATTAAATGTCTGTCAGATGTGTTGCTGGTAAAAATTTTCTCCCATTCTGTGGGTTTTCTGTTTGCTTCCTTAGTTGTCTCCTTTGATGTACAGAAGCTTTTTAGTTTAATGAGGTCCCATTTGTTAATTCTTGCCCTTGTTTCCTGAGCAATTGATGTCCGGTTTAGAAAATCTGTTCCTACTCCTATATCTTGTAGGGTTTTCCCAATGTTTTCTTCTAATGGTTTCAGAGTTTCAGGCCTTGCATTGAGGTCTCTAAGCTATTTGGAATTGAATTTTATGCAGGGTGAAAGATAGTGGTTTAGTTTCATTCTTCTACAAGTGGAGATCCAGTTTTGCCAGCACCATTTGCTGAACATGCTGTCTTTCCTCCAGTCAATGTTCTTGGCCCCTTTGTCAAATATCAGGTGGCTGAAATTGCATTTACTCATATTTGGGTCTTCAACTTTGTTCCATGGATCTATGGGTCTATTTTTGTGCCAGTACCATGTTGTTTTTATGACTATAGCTCTGTAATACAGCTTGAAATCTGGTATAGTAATCCCCTCGGCATTACTCTTAGTGCGCAGGGTTGTTTGGGCTATCCGAGGTCTTTTGTGCTTCCATATGACTCTTAAGATAGTTTTTTCCAATTCTGTGAAAAATGTCATGGGGATTTTGATTGGCATTGCATTCAATATGACTGTTGGTAGGATGGTCATTTTCACAATATTAATTATTCCAATCCATGAGCATGGGAGGTCCTTCCATCTTCTGATGTCTTCCTCAAGCTCTTTCTTTAAAGAGTTAAAATTTTCATTTCTTTAATGTCTTAAGTCAGGTTTACTCCAAGATATTTTATAATTTTTTTGCAGCTATTGCGAACGGGAGTGTTTCCATGTGCTGTTTCTCTGATTGCTTGTTATTGGTATATAGAAAGGTATAGACTTTTGTTGGTTAATTTTGTAACCTGCCACTTTACTGAATGTGTTAATAATTTCTAGGAGTTTGTGCATGGAATTTTTGGCATCCTTTAGATATAATATCATATCATCTGCAAAAAGGGATAATTTGATCTTTTCCTATCATATCATCTGCATAAAGGGATAATTTGATCTCTTCTTTTCCAGTTATTACTCCTTTAATTTTTTGCTCTTGTCTTGTTGCTCTTGCAAGAGTTTCAAGTACTATGTTAAAGAGAAGTGGTGATAGTGGACAGCCTTGTCTGGTTCCTGATTTCAATGGGAATGCTTCCAGTTTTTCTCCATTTAGAATGATGTTGGCTGTGGGTTTGTTTTATATGGCTTTAATTATGTTGAGGTATGTTCCCTCCGGTCCAATTCCCTCTAGGACTTTGAACATAAAAGCATGTTGAATTTTGTCAAAGGCCTTCTCTGCACCTATTGTGATGACCATATGGTTCTTGCTTTGAGTCCATTTATGTGATTTATGATGTTTATTGACTTACGTATATTGAACCATCCCTTCATCTCTGGGATAAAGCTGACTTGATCATGGTGGATGATCTTTTTGATGGATGTCTGTATGGGC
>NW_008349073.1:3001340-3001796 GCF_000622305.1 Nannospalax galili | reverse complement strand
TCATCATTCAGGAGTGTGTTGTTTAATCTCCATGTGTTCATGCAGTGATTAAGGCCTTCTTCAGGTATTGATTGTAAGGTTTATTGCATTGTGGTCTGATAGAATGCATGGAATTATTTCAATCTTTTTGTATTTGTTGAGGTTTGTTTTGTGCCCCAGTATATGGTCGATTTTGGAGAAGATTCCATGGGACGCTGAGTAGAAAGTATTTCCTTTGGTGCTTGGGTGGAATACCTGGTAGATGTCTGTTAGGTCCATTTGATATATGGTATTGTTTAATTCAGATGTCTCTCATTTAAGTCTCCGGCCTATTGACCTATCTAATGGAGGCAGTGTGGTATTGAAGTCGCCTACTATTAATGAGTTGGGGTTAATATGGGTCTTAAAGTCCTGTAGTATTGTTTTTATGAAGTTGGGTGCACCAAAGTTTGGTGAATATATGTTCCTGATTTAATA
>NW_008349073.1:2983502-3000743 GCF_000622305.1 Nannospalax galili | reverse complement strand
TTTACTATGATGTGTCGTGGAGAGTTTCTTTTCTGGTCCTGTCTGTTTGGTCTTCTATATGCTTCTTGTATTTGTATGGGCATGTCTTTTTTTAATTTTGGGAAATTTTCTTCCATGATTCTGTTGAAGATCTGGTCCATGCCATTATCTTGTGATTCTCCTTACTCTATGCTTATGATTCATAAGTTTGATCTTTTTATGGTGTCACACAATTCCCGCATATTCCATTCTTGTGATTTCTTAAATTTTTCATAATCTTGCTTGAGTGGTTTAATTCATCCACTTTATCTTCCAGTCTTGATACTCTGTTTTCCATTTTGTTCATCCTGTTGTTGCTTTCTCCTGTCATTTCTAATTGGCTTACTGAATGTTTCACTTCCTTCTTCATTTCAGCCTGAGTATTCTTCAATATTTCTAACTCTTCTGAATTCATTCAGAAGTTTATCACTATCTTCCTTCAGTTCTTTGATTTCTTTGTGTGTCTTTAAAAATTCACTGAATTCTTTTATCATGTTTATAATTGTACTTTGAGTTCCATGTCCTGCATTATCTGTAGGGGGTTCTCATTGTACTCCTCTGGAGGACTATTGGTATTTGGTGGGGATATGTTATTATTTTTTCTCTGTGATTTTGACATGTGAATTTCTTTTGTAGTTTCTGATTCTTGTGTGAGACTCAGGCCTTCAAGTTTAGGTCTGCTTCTTTTTGTGAACTTTATGTGTCTTTGTGGTTTACTTTTTGGGCATGGAAAGCTTGTTTGTCTAAGCTTCCAGTTATCTCTTTTGATTTTATATTGGAGTGGCCGGATTGCTTTTGTCTTCAGGAGTTCCCACAGAGGCCCAATTCAGGTGAGGATCAGATGTTTTCAGGCTTTCTCCTAAGGTCTGGATCCCTCCAGGAATGATTTTGGCCTCAGGAATTTGTGGGTTGGACTGGCCTGGGAGCCTGGCCCAGGAAAGATGCTGGTCTAGGGCAGCTGGTGGCCATGCCACCCAGAGATGCAAAGGCAGATGGGGCAGGAAGAGGCCCCAAGGGCTCCTGGGGACTACACTGAGGAGCTGGGTTGGTCTGGATGCAAAGGATCAGGAAGAGGAAAGGTCAGCCCCCATGTCCCAAAAAGAGGCTGGAGGGTGGTGCAGGCCCAGGGAAGCAGAGGAAGGTGAGGGTGGGGCCAGGCCCAGAAGCAGTGCTCCCAGAGCCCAGAGAAGGCACTCCATTGGTCTGGATGAAAAGGATCAGGAAGCAATATTGGTTCCCCAGGTGTCTGGGGCCCCAAGACAAGGAATGGGGCAAGGCCCAAACTCAGGGGAGAGAATGGTGGGGGAGATAGAAGGGTGAACTAGGCTGGGGGAGTCAAGGTGCAGAAGGTGCCATGGACTTACCCCAGAGAGAGGCCTGCAGGTGGGAGAGAGGCCTGCTGTGGGTGTTTCAGGCCCAGGGAAGCAGAGGGAGGTCAGTTTGCAAGTATTTTATTAAGAATATTTGCATCTAGCTGGGTGTGGTGGTGCATGCCTTTAGTCCCAGCACTTGGAGGAAGAGGCAAACAGATCTCTGTGAGTTCAAGGCCATCCTGGTCTACATAGCAAGTTCCAGGACAGGTGGGGCTACAGGGAGACTCTGTCTCAAAAAGACCGGGAAAGAAAGAGAGTATTTGCATCTATGTTCATCAGAAATATTGGGTCTTCTTCTTGGTTGGGTCTTTGTTTGGTTTTGGTATTAGAGTAATACTGACTTCATAGAAAGAATTTGGAACTGTTCCTTCCTTTTATATTTTAAAGAATAATTTGAGGAGTATTGAGATCAGTTCTTCTTTGAAGATTTGGTAGAATTCAGCACTGTATCCATCTGATCCTGGGCTCCTCCCATTGGGAAATTTTTTTATTATTATTACTGCAGCTCTCTCTTCAATTGTTATGGATCTGTTTATATTATTTATGCCATTTTGATTTAATTTTAGTGGGTCATACAAATCTAGAAGTGTATCCATTTCTTTTAGATTTTCTGGTTTAGTGGAATATAGATTTTTAAAGTACATCCCTACAGATTTCTGAATTTCCTCAGGGTCTATTGTAGTGTTTCCCTTTTCATTTCATTTTGTTAATTTGTTAATATTTTTAGTTTTAGTTTTTATTCATAATCATAAACTTAACTCTGAAATCCAGCTAGACTTAGAGGGGAATAAGGAGAATATGGAACCCAAAGAACTACATCAAGAGCACAAAGATTATGGCATATTGCAAGCAGATGGGGCAGAGGGTGCTCTCCTGAGCTGCAGAAGGAATGGTCTGGTGGTTAAGATGCACACAAGTCAAAAGTAGTAGAGCTGTCCACAGTCAGAAATGGTCATCTTCTTGCTGGTCTTGACATTCCTGGACCAAAAGCGCTCCATGGCTTCCACAATGCTCAGGCCTTCTTTCACCTTCCCAAATACCACGTTTGCCATCCAACCACTCAGTCTTGGCAGTGCAGATGAAAAATGGGGAACTGTTTGTGTTTGGTCCAGTATTTGCCATGGACAAGATACCAGGACCTGTATGCTTCATGATAAAATTCTTATCCTTGAATTTCTCCCCATAGATCGACTTGTCACCAGTGCCATTATGGCATGTAAAGTCACACCCTGGCACATGAATCCTGGAATAATTCTGTGAAAAGAGGAACCGTTATAACCAAATCCTTTCTCTCCAGTGCTCAGAGCATGAAAGGTTTCTACTGTCTTTGGAACTTTATCTGCAAAAAGCCCAAAGGAGATGCAACCCAAAGGCTCTCCATCAATTGCAATGTCGAAAAACACAGTGGAGCTGACCATGGCTGACAGCAACTGGCTACAGGGGACAGTGTCATCTGCAGAGAAGCTCCTTCTTTTGCTTAGTTTAACTAAAGGTCTGTCAATTTAATCTTTTCAAAGAACTAGTTCTTCATTTTATTGATTCTTTGTATTGTTTACTTTGTTTCTAGTTCATTACTTTTAGCCTTGATTTTATTTATCTCTTCCCATGTACTCTTTTTAAGTGTTTGTTATTGGTTTTTCCAGACCTTCCAGTGCAATATTGACTTATTTATGTGGGGTACTTCTAATTGTCTTGTGTAGGCATATGATGCCTACATTAATCACTGTGTCCCACAGGTATTGGTATGTTGTGCTTTCATTTTCATTCAATTCTAAGAATTTTTAAATTTCCTTTTTGATTTCTCCCTTGATCCAAATTTCATTCAATATTGTTTAGTTTCCATGAGTTGGTGTACTTTTTCTCATTTGTATGGTTGATATCTAGATTTATTGTAGAATACAGGATATTTCAATTTTCTGAAATTTGTGGAGTCTTACTTTGTATCCTAATAGGTGGCCAATTTTGAAGAAAGTTCATGGGCTACTGAAAATAAAGTGTATTCTTTGGTGTTTATGTAGAATGTTCTGTACATATCTGTTAGGTCCATTTGATTTATGGTGTCATTTACCTCCAGGGTTTCTGCACTTCATTTTTGTCTGATTGACCAGTCTATTGGTGACAGTGGGATATTGAAGTCACCCACTATCACTGTGTTGGACTCGGGCAAGTGATAAAATGGGGTGCCCTTTAATACTTGTTTGAAAAATATTCTTCTTGGACATTTTGTATTTAAAAAGAGGACATTTTGTTTTGGTTATTATTTGTTATAACATGTAATGGCTGATATTGTCTACTGACAGGATCTCGAATCACTGAAGGAACAAGCCCCTAGTCATCCTATCTAGATTAGGTTAATTTAAGTAGGAAGATCCACCCTAAATGTGAGCAGCACTGTTCCATGGGCTGGAGTTCCAGTGTGCATAAAAAGGAGAAAGCAAGCTGAGCAGCAGCATTCATCACCCTTTGTTCGTTGCCTGTGGATACAAGGTAACCAGCTGCCTCATGTTCCTCTGCCATGACTTCCCCACCATAATGGACTGTACCATCAAACCGTGAGCCAGAATGAACCCCTTCTCCGTTAAGTTGTTTTAGTCAGGTATTTTTGTCACAGCAACAAGGGAAGTAACTAATACATAACACTTCCATTGCAACTATCAGTACCCATGTACTCAGTCAAGAACTAGCAATTGAATGGCTGCTTTATACCAAACATTATCTAAATATAAGGTATTCTGGTTACTTTCTATTGTTGTGATAAGAACACTGACAAAAACCAACTTGGAGAGAAGAGTTTATTTGGCTTACAGCACAGTCCATCATTGAGGGAAGTCAATGCAGAAAGTCAGGGCAGAAACCTGGAGATACAACTGAAGCACAGACCATGAGGAATGCTGCTTGCTGGCTTGCTCCCCTTGCCTGTGCTTAGCCTGCTTTCTTGTACAACCCACAACCACCTGCCCAGAGGTGGCACTACCCACAGTGACTGAGCCCTCCCACATCACTCAGTAATCAAGAAAATGTCCCATAGATGTGGCCACAGGCCAATCCAATGGAGGAAATTCCTTAGTTGAGGTTCCTTCTACCCAGGAGTGTCAAGAAGACAACTGAAGCTATCCAGAACATTGAAGAATGACAAATTACCCACTCTAGGGAATTTCACACTCTAGTAAGGGCAAAGCTCAGAGAAAAAACTCTCTCTCTCTCCCCCTTCTCCCTATCCTTCTCCCTCTCCTTCCCCCTCCTTCTTTTCTCTCCTCTCACTCTCTCTTCAGAGGCTGGCTTCAAACTCACTACATAGCCAAGAATGACCTTGAACCTCTGATCCTCCTGCTTCTACCTCCCCAGTGCTGGGATTACAAGCATGCACCACCATGTCCAGTTTCTACAGTGCTGAGGATGAAACCCAGGGCTTCATCCATGTTAGGCAAGCACTCTATCAACTGAGCTAGAATCTCAGCCTGAGTGAGGTCCTTAAAAAAGTTCATTAGGCTTAAATACACAGGGACAGCTGTGTGAGGACACAGGGAAAAGGTGGCCACCTACAAACTAAGGAGAGAGGCCTCAAGAGAAGCCAGCTCTGGGCTTCAGAGCCATAGATCACTGGCAGACCATGTGACTAGCATGCTCCAGGATCTGGTTCTACCTGGGCAATACAAATAATGGACTGAAATTCAGGACAGAAGCTGATACCTTCTAATACCTTGATCTTGGGCTTCCGGGCTTCAAAAAGTAAGAACATGGGGTTTTGTTGTTTTGGCCCCCACAGCTTTAGAACTTTGTTAAGGTGGCCCTGGTAAAACAGACACTGGAAGACACCAGGGCCTATGGCCTAGCCATGGGTTTCTTCACATGTACAGTTGCCTTTGAGGGGTATGCAACCCCACAGTCCTGGCATAGCAGTGCCCTGGTCAAGAGCACAGAACTGGGGTGGACAGAGTTGAGTTCCAGACCTGGCTCTCCCATTGCAAAGCTATGACTCTGACCAGAGCCATTTCTCCCCTCAGCCTCAGCTTCCTCACAGCAAGAGAAGATTTGGGGGGTCACACTATGGGTGAAGAACTGAGGAGTCGGTGCAGCTGAGCCACTTTGTACATGGAGACCCTCACATGCATGTGTTACTGTGGCAATGAGCAAGGTGCTAGGGCATGGTAACCCAGGACAAAGAAGGAAGCAGAGGGATGCTGTCTTGGGGGGCTCTGGTTCTGCAACTGTGTCCATAGTCTTCCTGAGCTGTGGCAGGACCTGACTCAGGTCAGCTCCTTGTGGCCAATCCTACTGAAACACGACAGCTCTTCCACTGGGTGCCAGGCTGTGTGAAGATGTGGGATGAGGGTCGAGGCTAGGTGCTCTGGTGTTGGGTCTTCCCTGCCATTTTCCACAATTCATCCTAGAAGAGTATGCTGAGGAGAGTGTGGGGGCCCAGGTGCAGATAGGCAGGGCCCAAGCCCTTATAGAGGGCCAGCAGTCCCTCCTGTTGATAGAGCTTCACCAATAAGCAATGTCCCTATACAGCTGGCCCCTGCCAACTGTCAACTGGCTGATTATATAGCCGTGTGCTGACCACATTATGATAGCAACTATAGCTATAGTGCTGATCGTGCCTCCAGCCAGGGCTACCATCCAACTGTTCTCTGAGAGCCGCTGTTCCTCCTGCACCCAAGCCTTGGCAGAGGTGAACATAGACAGCTTGGCAGCTGAGCCCACCATGACTCAGGGCACAGCCCCACCCATACCTTGCCATAGCCAAGATGATCTCCAAGGTGCCCAGGATACTCTGATGCTGATGCTGGTGCCCCACAGCAATCACAGCCACTGTCTGGGCCTGCAGCTGGATCTTCACCAGGTAAGCAAGACTTCCCACAAAGACTCTCAGAGTCCCAGCCATGGCACCTGCAAACACAGTGCCACCTGACTGTTGGGTGAGGCCAGCCTGGCATGCCAGGCTGTAGCAGTAGAAATGGACACCATTCATGAGGCCCTAGTAGTGAAGGCCAGCTGCCAAGCCCCACAGCCCATCTACCCAGGCCTCAGCTACTACAGAGGGCACAAAGCCCCAGTAGGGCTGTGGGTAGGTGCCTGAGCCTGTAGCTCCCCCTGAGATTGCAACCACATCTTCATCACCTCCAGGGGGTTGGTGAATACACAGGCCAGGTAGCAGGCTGTGGAACCCAGCACCAGATCCACAGCCAGAGGCACTGCCTCTGTCCCAGGAGCTGGCTGTGCCTGGGTCAGGGCCATAGCCCCCATCATAGATAGTAGTGTCCAGACTGTTAGCACCCCTACATCACCACAGGGCTGGGAATCAAGGAGGCCCAGGGCCATGTCTAGTGGACAGAAGTCCAGGTCAATAGTATACTACTGCTGGTGACTGGCGGTGCCTGGTCTCTCTTGGAAATCCTGCACATGGATATTTAACATGTTTTCTTAAACTTCCATGGTCACAACAGGCCCCTTCATTCTTCCCAGGCCGCAGATGTGTTTCTTCCCTGAGTTGCTCAATTCCACTTTGAAGCAACATTTCTTTCTCCTTCCTTCTTTTCCTTCTCCCTCTACTTACTCTCACTCGGGTAACAAATCTCTCAAGAGATATACCTTAAACCTCTTCATGTTTCTCCACTGCTTCTCCACTGCCCCCCAGTGGAGCCCATATGTGTGTTTACTTGACTTTTAGTAACTTCCCAGGTGTTCTCACTTTTGCACCTGCTCCACCTAGGATCCATTCTTCACAGAGCAGGGGCAATAATTTAAAAATGTAAAGTAGATAACACTAATAACTAGCCAAAAACTCCCCACTGTCCTTCCTCCTGTAATTAGAAAAGCCAAGGACACACTTGGTCTAGAGTACGTCCTTGTCTTGCTTTACCTGCCACCGCTCACTTCTACCACTGCATTGTAGCTACACCAAAGTTCCAAGCTTTGAGTAATTTGCATTAGCTCTTTCCTCTGCCCAGAATGTTCTACCTCTACTTCCAGATTTATGCATGATCAGTTCTTCTGACTCATGGCTCAGTTAGTCCAAATGTCATGCTTTTTATTTTTCTTGTATAGTGTTAGAAATCGAACCCCGGACTTCATGTGTGCTAGGTGGGCACTTTATCACTGAATTACATCCTTTCCCAAATGCCCCCCACCTCCTTCCTATATATGGATGAAAATGTGATCAGCCAGATCCTGCTCTTGCTCCTGCCTCCATGCTCTCCCCACCATGATGTAGTCTATCCCATGGAACGTTAAAACAAAATAAACCCCTTCTTAGGTTTCTTTCGGTCCTGGTATTTTATTACAGCAACAGAAAAGTAACCAATACAGAAATCTGAAATTTCTCATCGAGCTGCATATGATCAGACTCACTAGCCCATAAGTTCAAGCATGAATAGCAGCAATCCACTGTATGATGGAAAGGGTATGTTCAGGATTAGACCTGAGCAAGACAAGAAGGTATGAGGAAATGCACAGCTAGCCCAGATTCCCATTCACCTGTCACTTTTGCATTAACACTTACTCTTTCTGAACTCATTTCTATAGCCTCATAGGATTCCTTAACACTAAGAGAAGAAAGAACTGGGGCCAGATTCCTAGATGAGTCAATAATGCATATTGGTGCTAAAGAGAAACAGTTCCATTAGGAACTGCAAATAGGCCTAAAAGACCTCTAGTCACCTGTAAGCATGGCTCTGAGTAATATACATGGTCAGGAGTCAGCCACAGTATAGGTGGAGGAGAGCAGGCTACTTCCCAGGGAAGCAGAGAAAACAGGGGAGTCACCTCTCCAAGGTTCCAGGTCCCTCAGTGCATGCTCCCTTAACCCTCAGATTTCACCAACAATGTACAAATTCAAAGGTGAAATTATTAAGGATTTCAAGATAAGCGACTGTTCTAGTTTGCTCTCTTTTCCTGTGATAAACACCATCACCAAAAGCAGCTTGGGAAGGAAAGGAAAGGAAAGGAAAGGATTTATTTTAGCTTACAGGTTACAGTCCATCACCAAGAGAAGACAACGCAGCAACTCAAGTCAGGAGCTTGGAAGCAGAAACCAATGGAGGAATGCTGCTTACTGTCTTGCTGTATTTGGCTTGTACTCAGCCAGGTTTCTTTTATAACAAAGGACCACCTGCCCAGGGATGGCACTGCCCACAATGGGCTAGACCCTCCCACATCAGTTAGCAATCAAGAAAATGCCCCCATAGACATGCTCAGTGGCTAATCGGATCTAAGAAATTCCTCTATTGAGGTACCCTCTTCCCAGCTGAAGTTGACAGCTGAAGCAAACTATGACATTCTACCCCTTATAACTTGGACACACAAACACATCACTTTAATCCATACCTTTTCATTTCTTGTTTGTCCCCACAATCTCATGCTAATAGCACAATATAAAATATAGTACAACTTTAAAAGTCCCACAGTCTTTAAATCAATGATTTTAAAGTCCATTATCTTTAAAAATCCAAAGTATCTTAATTATGGGCTCCCGTAAAACCCCAAATCAGTTACATACTTTCATATTTCCAAAGTGAAGAGGCAGGGCATAAAAACAATCACTTAAGCAAAACCAAGGTCTAGCAGTGTGAATCTATGTTCTGTAATTCAATGTCCAACATCTGGGAGTCACAATTCAGGCTGCAAAGGACTTGGGAAGCTCCACTTCTCCACTTCTGCAGTGTGTGTGCACACATGGGTGCGTGTGCGCGCACACGTGCACACACACACACACACAAGCTTATCCTGTAGACTCAGGCAGGCTTCACTCCACATATGATTCTGTTCTTGGCTGGTGTCCTATGGTCCTAGCATCTACAATATCCTGAGTCTCCACTGTACTGAGGTTGCACCTTTACCAGTGGCCTCTCCTGGCTTCTCTTCAGAGACTCTGACCCTGACACATGCTGCCAACCCTCAGCTTCTCTCCATAACCCCTTCAATTCTGAAGTCTTCATGCTACCAAAACCAGTACCATGTAGGAGATTCTTATACATTACAAAGTTAGTCTACCACCTTAAGATATAACCTTAGCACCCACTTTAGATCCCAGCTTCTTTATGCTGACCTTGAGAAAATACTTCCCAGAAGATTTAACCTCAATGATGCTGGTCTCTTAATAATAGATGATTTTATGTCCCAACTGACCAGCATCCATTGTCCCTATAAAGGTTTCATTTCCACAGATTCTTAATCCAAAATATCATGCAAAAAGCCCTAATAGAGTCATTGCTTCCTTCTGAAACTTCACGTCATGTCTCCATTGTCTGCATTTCCTTCAACATTCTTATCTTCTAAGCTCCCAGTAAGCTCTAAGCACTCAATGACTAGCCCAAAGTTCCAAATACTTCCACAGTCCTCCCATGAAAGAATATGGTCAGTGATGCCTTGTTTCCAATATCAATCTCTGTTCTAGTTTGCTTTCTGTTTCTGGGACAAATGCCATGAACCAAAAGCAATTTGGGGAGAAAAGGATTTATTTATTTTACCTTACAGGTTAAAGTTCATCATCAAGGAAAGCCAAGGTAGGAAATCAAGGCAGGACTTGAAGCAGAAATCAATAAAGAACATTACTTACTGGTTTGCTCTATTTGGCTAGTGCTCAGCCAAGCTTTCTTATGTAACCCAGGACCACCACAGGCCAATCTGATGTGAGATATTCCTCAATTGAGGTCCTGTCTTCCCAAGTGACTCTGGGTTGTGTCCACTTGACAGCTGAAGCTATGACAGTGATCTATAAGCACTAAATTCCAAGAGTGGACCCTTCTGAGTCCAGGAGCCTGTTTGCAGATCTGGCCATACACAAATTAAGCCAGCCCTGCCCTCAAACATGCCCAGTTGTAGGTGTAAGGGTATTAATGTACGCTGGAATAATGCAGACTCTGTATTCTCACACAAGCTCTCTCCACTTCTTCATCCCACTGGGACTGCTTTCCCTGTTACATAGTACAAACTTGGCTAAGACTAGCAATTAACTGGAAAAAGTAAGGAAGAAAATACATCTAAATTACAACTTTAGGTGTTGTAATTTAGAATTGTGTTTTCATTTAAAACGCTGAAACATATATTCATTCGCCAATTTTATAAAGTTGTTTTTTCAGCACTGAGGATTGAACCTAGGACATCATCCTTGCCAGGCAAGTGCTCTGAGCTACAGCTACAGCGACAGTAAGTTTGTTTTTATAAATGTTTGGTCCACTGACTGAACTTGCATTTTATCTTGATTGACTAAATCACAACCATGACATTTACAATTGATACACTTGATTTATTTCAAGTAGAAAAATAAGTCAGAAACCCTTTTAAAGACTATTTATCCAAATGTGATGGTGCATGCCTGCAAACCCAGCATTAGGGAGACTGAAGCAGGAGGATCCTAAATTCCTGTGCTATATAGTGAAACCTTGTCTCAAAAAATGTGGCGGGGGAAGGTGGGTTCAGGAGATAGCTTAGAGGGTAAAGTGCTTGTCATGCAAGCATGAGGATCTAAGTCTGTTCTCCAGGGCCCCCTTTTTTTTTTTAAGTTGGGCATGGTACTCACTTATAATTCCAATACTGGGGAGACAGAGAGAGGGAAATTATTAGGGCTCACTAGCCATTCAGCCTTGCCTACTTGATGAGTTCTGGACCAATAAGAGACCTTATTTCAAAATACAAGGTGGATGGCACAGGTGGCATTACATCAGAGATTGTACACACGCATGCACACACACACGCACACACTGCACATATATTAAAGAAACTTTTAACCTCTCTCTCTCTCTCTCTCCTCCCTCCCTCCCTCCCTCCCCCCTCACCTTTTGAGGATATACTTACACTCCCAATTTCTTTTTTTAAAAAAAATGTTACAGGGCTGGAGCGATGGCTCAACAGTTAAGAGCACTGGTTGCTCTTGCAGAAGACCCAGGTTCTTCCCAGCACACCACATGGCAGCTAACACTCACTGGTTAAGAGCACTGGCTGCTCTTACAGAGGACCCAGGTTCAATTTCCAGCACCCACATGATGACTAACAACCATCCATAACTCCATTTCCAGGGGATCTGATGCCCTCTTCTGACCTCTGTGGGCATTACATGACACGGGTGCACTTACCTACATGCAATACACTCACACACATAAACGAAAAAATAATAAATAAAATATTTTAAAAATAAAACAAAAAAGATTACTTCAGTGCTAAAGTTCTCTAGATTTTGTTTTCTTATCTTTAGCAGTTGCCTCCACAAAGCTAATGTGATAGCTGCTATTTTGCTCTTGAATGTTCTCTAAGGTTAAGAGCACTGGTTGCTCTTCAGAGGTCCCAGCTTCAGTTCCCAGCACACACATGGTGAGTAACAACTGTCTGTAACTCCAGTTCTAGGGGATCAGATGCCTTCTTCTGGTCTCCCACAGACATTGCATGAACATGGTGCACTTACTTTCAGGCAAAAACACTCACACACATAAAATAAAAATATATAAAATTTTTAATGTTTTAAAAGGGGGAGGGGAAGGAATGGGAGGGGGAGAGAGGATGGAATGGAGGAGAGGATAGAGTAATGTAAGGGAGGGGAGGGGGAGAAAAAGGAAGAGGAGAGCATTGGGGGTTGGGAGGTAATATTAGGTCACTGAACACAAGTCTTCAAGGGAGAAAATGGGACCTATGCTCTCCCTCTTCACCTTCATTCTCAGCCTTCATACTCCTACTGTGGTCCAAAACAATGGAACCAATCAGTCATTAATTGATGAAATGAAACCTCCTAAACTGCAAGCCAAAGTAAACCTTTCCTCTTTTTAAGTTGATTTGCCCAGGTATCTATTATAGTAACAGAAAGTTGACTAAATGGGCATTATTTGGTGAATACTTGCATCAATTCATTCCAAACCATTTGTAAGGGTCAGTGAGAAGTAATAAAGATGGCACACATCCTGCTTTCTATGCCAGGAAGGCCTTACTTTTAATTCCAACAGGGCCCCTTCAACTGACCTTCTTAGAGCCATGTAAACATGGATACCTCATCATTTGGAGCCATAAGCCTATCAGCACCTACTTCTTTACTTAAGTTGACCAGTTCAAACTGGGAAGGGAAACCAGTGAAACCCTTAAAACCCAGATCCTCCCTGGGGAACACCGGATTCTCTCTTTCAAGTCCCCTCTCTTCTTGTGGAGAGCTTCATCTTTCTGTATGAATGTGTGTACATATCTGTTGTTTTTATGTGCATAGATGTGATTCTTTATCTTTCAATAAAAGTTTTGTTGGCTATTGCTCTCTGCTGGTCTGAGATTTTTCCTGCCCTTTAGTTATTTAGTTGACTGAGAAAATGAACCCAAGCTTACCCCTGCACAGATAACATGCTTGCTACCTGCAACACATTCAGTTTAGTATTCATAGAAATAACTCTGTTTTTCACAGGTTTGTGTGATATTTAAATAAATTGCATAATGGCAATTGGAAGTATAATACATATACATATGCAGTAAGAACAAACACAGTTGACTATAGGTAACATTCAGTTTTGCTGAAAGTAATCCAATACTGTCAGTGGTTCTCAAGAATATCCCAGACCAGCTGCTTCTGACCCAAGGAGCAGTGAAAGTTCTCCATCTCTACTCCAGACCTACCATCTCCAGGAACTCTCAAGTGACTCTGATGCATGCGCAATTTAAGACCCACTGTCCCTGAGAATAATTCAATAGCTGGAAGCATGTACATAATAGGCACATTAGTGCACTTTATTAAGGCAATGGAGAGTTCCATTAATTTATCAAGTGCATTTACCAGAAGTCAATTAAAAAGGCTGCTACTGTGTTTTAGTTAAGGTTAGATTTTATATCAGTATAATCAAAAAACTTGGGCTGGGGAAATGGCTCCATTGTTCAAAGATCTTGCCACACAAGCATGAGGACTTAACTTCAGATCCCCAACACCCACATAAAAAGCTTGGCATGGTGGCACATACCCGTAATCCTAGTACCAAGGAGACAGAAACAGGAGGACGCTGGGGTCTTGCTGGCCAGCCAGTCTAGCCAGACAGTGAGCTCAATCCAGGTTCAGTGAGAGACCCTGTCTGAAAAACAAGGTGGAGAATGATAGACGATGCCTGACATTGACCTCTGGCCTCCATATGCACATGCATAGGTACACACACACACACACACACACACACACACACACACAAATTTAAAAATAAAAACTCAAAAGCTTATATGAAATATCTAATACTGTTGAAATATACACTTGGTTAAGATGATAAATTTTATTTTTTTACCATAATAATAATAAAATTTAAAAGAGCAATGGTTTAGACAGATTAGAAATTTATTTCTCTGACATCTATGAGAAATCCAGAAGTAGGCAGTCCATTAACTGGAAAGGACTCGGGTACATTCTGGTTTGCTCTTCTCCAGCCTAGTTTGAGGCCCTTGTCCTCATGGGCTTCAAGGTCCAAAACAAATTCTTTTGGTTCGCTACTAGATAGAACTACACCCCAGGCAGCAGAGTGGGGCAAAGGAAAAGACACAGGTGCCCCTCTAAAAAGGAGCCTCATATAAATCCTTCACATTTCCTTGTAACATCTCATTGTCTTGTAGTTACATAGTGATGCATAGCAAAGGAGCAGGCAACTGTCTTAGCCTAAGTAGCAATATGGCCACTTAAATACTGAGATGCTACAGCCAAGAGAGAAGGAGGAAATATTGAGAGACAATTAGGAGACATATCACATACCATAACTGTAAACTCATACCTGCTGCTACTTAACTGCAAAAGAAAACAAAAAACAAAAAAAAAGACCTGTGTAAACATTTCTAGGTATTGCTGTAATTAAAATGCACAGATTCAGATTTCTCTTGAGAAATAAGAATTCACATTTCTCATCAGAATTTTTTTAAGGAAATGAAGGGCTAGGGAGACAGCTTAGTCAGTAAAGTGCCTGCCTTGCAGGCATGAGGACCCAGAACCCATGTAAAAACGCCAGGCATGGTGACACACTTGTAATCCCAGCACTGGGGAGGCAAAGAGGAGACATTCTGGGGTTCACTGACCAGCCAATTTAGGCTAATTGATGAGCTCCAGACAAATGAGAGATCCTGTCTCCAAAGAGGACAAAATTCTTGAAGGTGATACCTGGTTTGCCCTCTGGCCTCCACACACGTACACACACATACATACTCACATATATGTATGTACACATGAATGATACACATGCACATGATAAAAGTTTTTCTAGAAGTGGGAAAAGGAATTTGGGTTGCATATGAACAAGATACATTATATACATTTATGAAATTATCAAAGAATAAATTTTAAACATACAAAAAATAAATTTTTGCTGTTGCTTTGAGACGGGTTCTCACTATGTAGCACTGGTTGGCCTAGAACTCATTATGTAGACCAGGTTGGCCTTGATCTCACAGAGGTCTACCTACCTCTGCCCCGAGTCCTAGGACTAAAGGCATGCGCCACCACACCTATCCCTATCTGCTGAGGCTGAGTGCCTTAGCCTGGATGACTTAAATGACAATTTATTGTCCATAGTTCTGAAAGTTTGAAATCCAAGATCAGGCACTTAACAGATCTAATACCTTCTGTGGGCTTTCTTTCCGATTCTGAGACAACTCCTTTCTCGGTTGCATCCTCACATGGTAAAAAGGGAAATGGGACAAGTTCTTCAAGACTCTTCTTAGATGAGCACTTACACCATTCCATTCATGAGGGCCCCTCTCCTATGACCTAATTACCTTCTGAAGACCCTACCTCTTAATACATTGGAAGTTAGCATTTCAACAAATTTGTGGAGGGTGTGACACTTAGTTTTGTTCCTTATAGGTTAGAGCAAAAGCCATGATCACAGTAATTTCAAGCAGGTAATCAATTTCTAGAACTAGATACATCAATGACTAATGGTCCAGGGTAAATAAGACTCCTTGAGGCAAAAAGCAACATCTTTCTGCCTTTGTATCCAGCATCTAGCCCACAACCTAACATGTCAAAGGATCCAGGAAATGACATTGTCTGAATGGAAATTTTGAAATTTCCTCCAATCTCTCAAATGAACGTCAATCATCTTTCATTCCTATCTCCAATGTTTATTCAGCATTTATCCCTATAATTCATCCAACTGGTGAAAAAATAAGAGAGACCTTGCTGAGGTTCAAGTTCTCCACTTTGCCCTCAGAAGGACCTTCATGGGGATTGGGGACACCTGTCCCCTAGCAGAAGAAACATTCATTTGGCTTGTGTGCTGTAGTACAATTTAGTGTGTCAAAATTCTGTCTGTAATCTGCCCTTTTACGAGGCAGTAATAACATGGGAATTACATTTTTCAGATGATTAGGTTATGTAGCAGACTAATCACTTTTGCTTTTATGAAGAGCAAAGTGCACCACACTGTTGGCATGGTCATTAGAGATTGTCTACTAAATAATGTAGGCAGGGCTGTTTATATAAGCCCCTAATTACTGCTGAGATATGAACAGTAAGGAAGAGTTAATGGTCTTTTCTGTCATATCTCTTTTGTAAAGTGATGACTTTTATGAGATTCTTCCTTCTAATTGTGTAAAACAACTAAAGCACTCTGTTAAGGAAAACACGGTAGCTAAGTAATGAAGTGCTAAAACCCACCTAATTAAGACATGAGTGCCAGAAATGAGGCCAGAGCTGCTTGGGCACAGTTCTAATTGTTACTGGGTGTCTCAAAACAGACTGTGCACTAATGTACCAGGAGAACTATCTAGCAATAGCATCCAGGCATCTTCATCGGTATATTCAGGAGTCTCGTGCCTGACAGTAGCTTTAGCAGTGGAATGCTGGAAGTAGACAATTTCATATATTTGAAAATGAATCTTATGTAGGTCTTAGTCTACTTCTCAACTCCCCAGCTAATCTCTGATTCCGTAGATGTTTTTAAGCTTTTAGAAAACTGGTGCACCAAGCAGACAGTTATGATATAGAGAGTGATGGCCTCAAAACACAAGACTCAGACCAGTGGATCTGAGTAAAAGAAAGTCCTAGTTCGTCTGCCCCTGGAACACACCAAGAGCAAAGCCAAGAGGGTGTCATTCCAGAGAGAACGGGCAGAACCTGCTGCAGGGTCAAGGTGGGGCGGGGGGATGACAACAAAAGGAACTTTCCATCCACTGAGGATACTTTCAGGGGCTCAGCTTGATGTGATGGTGAAACAAAGTTGCTAAGAAGAGTGGACCCTATGTCAGGCCTGCAAACTGAGCAGAAGACAGGCAGAAGGAACTGGAAGGTGCTAGTAAATACATTCCATCTCTGCCTATAATATCCTCAACTGTGGACCCTTTGTAAGATAAAATCTCTTTGTAGTATATTAAAGTCAGTATAGGCAAGTTTTCATAGTTTATTGTTTGGGTAATGTCTACAGTGTCACCAATCGTAATTCTTTGTGAAGCTTTTATACTTTTTCTAGAAACTGGTCAATATCTTTCTTCAGATTTAAATTTTTTATGTGTATGTGTGAGTACCTGTATGTACATATGTGCACCATATGTGTGGCAGGTGCCCACAGAAGCCAGAGGGCATTGAATCCCCTGGAAGTGGAGTTACAGGTGGTTATGAGCCACCAGGCATAGATGCCGGGAACAAAACTTGGATCCGCTGCAAGAGCAGTACTTGCTCTTGACCGCTGAGCCATCCCTCCAGCCCTGTCAACATCTATCTTTTGAATCAATAGAAACCCAGGAGTGTTGGCTCATATGTGTAATCTCAGCCCTTGGGAGGCAGAGGCAGGAGGATTGCTGCAAGTCTGAGGCAGGCTTGGGTGACATAATGAAACCCTGTTACAAAAATCAACAAGCAAACAACATACACAAACAAAAGTCATGAGACCCTGCCTAAAAACCTTTTAAAATAATCCTCTGCATT
>NW_008349073.1:2926071-2983328 GCF_000622305.1 Nannospalax galili | reverse complement strand
TTGAGACAGGGTCTCCCTGTAGCCCCAGCTGTCCTGGAGCTCACTATGTAGACCAGGCTGGCCTTGAACTCACAGAGATCCGCCTGCCTCTGCCTCCCAAGTACTGGGATTAGAGGCATGCGCCACCATGCCTGGCTGCTTTTTCATTTTTAAAAGAGAGGAGTCTGTGATTCCAGCCAAAGGACATCATAAATGAGTAAAGGACTTGGAGCACACTGAGCTGGAAGTTGCTGGCACCTCTGGGTGGGAACACTATAGGTACTCTAGGAAGCTGGTGTGAGGAAAGTTCTGAACTGGAGTAGAGTAGGGAGGCACACAGTAGGTGACAGCTAAAGTTGAGGAAACTGGATTATTACACAAGACAGTTGTAATGTTCAGAGAAGAACAAATACAGAACCCAAACTAATCAAGTTTTAGTAAAGTAGTAGAAAAAGGGACACTTAAGTCATGAATATAAGAAGGAAGGAAATCCCAGGAGAAAGAAGTAAAAGATATTGTCACCTAGAAGAGAAGTTTCGGGAAGGAATCATTAACAGAGACCAGTGATCAAGCAGGTCAAGAATCTGAAAAGAGGGGCTGGAGAGATGGTTCAGTGGTTAAGAGCACTGGCTGCTCTTGCAGAGGACCTGGGTTTGATTCCCAGCACCCACATGATGGCTAACAACTGTCTGTAATTTCCCAGTTCCAGGGAATCCAACGCCCTCTTCTGACCACTGCGAGCATTGCACAACACAGGTTCACTTACACACATGCCAGCAATACACACATACACATAAAATAAAAATAACACATTTTAAAAAATATTTTATTATTTTTATTTATGTGTATGCGTGTATTGCCTGCATGTAGGTAAGTTCACCTGTGTCATGCAATGCCCAGAGAGGACAGAAGAGGCTATCAGATCCCTTGGAACTGTAGTTACAGACAGCTGTTAGCTGCCATGTAGGTGCTGGGATTCGAACCTGAGTCTTCTCCAAGAACAACCAGTGTTCTTAACTGCTGAGCCATCTCTCCAGCCCCATAAAAATAATAAATAAAATTTTTAAAAGAATCTGAAAAGAGAGGTTCTTCTACTTGGAGGTGCAGAAAGGTAACCTAGAAATGAAGAAAAGGTGCGCACTTGACTATGAAACCATGGGGAATACTTTGCAGGAGGGTTCTGTGCCCTCTGGTTCCTTCACATACAAAGATTTCACAAAGAAATCCCCTGTGAGAAATCCTTCACTGTGGGAGTTGGAAGATGGTGGTAGCTGACTTATCACCTAAACTAACGATTAATTTTTGGACCATGCCAGGACCTAGAAGTCAGAACACCACCTTCACGTCTATCACAGGTCTTCTAGGAAATGAGAATCCCCACAATCCTGTGGCCTCATAGGGTAACCATTAGATGAGTACTGTACACTCTCCAGCATCCTCAGCAAAGGAGTGAGTTTCCTAGAGCTGCCATAGCAAAGGATTGTAGAATGAGCTACAACAGCAGAAATTCATTCTCCCATAACCCTGGAGGCCAGAAGTCCAAAATAAAGGAGAAGGCCATGCTCCACCTGAAGACCCTCTTGCTTCCTCCCAGCTCTGGTGGCTACTGTCAATCCTACTATTCCTTGGCTTCTAGAGTCTTCTAAGAAGGGTAAACAGTGTAGTGTAGTGAGTTACAAGGGAGGTGTGCCTTATGTGGGGATAACTGAAACACAAGAATTGTAAACCCTCTTCATTCTCTGTATCAGCATGTTGACCATTTTCATCTCCATAGGGCCCAGGGTCAGTCTCACACAGCAGACATTGTGCTGGATGTTGTAGGACGGGGGGAAGACTCAGTGCAAGGAAAAGAAAGTGATGATCTCTGGGCAGAGAACTAGGGGTGGTGTCTTCATGTTCTCTAACTATACACCACCCTTTTTGCCTCCCTTACTCTCTTAGTATTTAATAACTCTGTTAAGATATTATTCAGTCTGGCTTCCCTCTGGCCTCCAACTACCAGAGGGCCTGAGAATCCAGGAGACAGCCTGACAGCCCCCAGATCCTGCCTTCATGTGGTGGTCCTTTTAATAAGATGCTATAAGCAGTCCTTTCTGCGTGAAATAACTACCATCATCAAGACTTCAGCTCAGCCTGATCACTAAAAATAGTCACAATTGGGCTTGTTAACGGTTGTGCTCATTCATTAAAGGAGTGCCAAGCAGGGTCACTGAACTCTCACCTGAGTATCCAGCCACTTTTCCCAGCCAACTAGTCCAGCCTTGGAAGACAAAAGAAAAATGAGGAGGAACCCAATAGAGGGATGCTTTTGGAAGCCCTTGTCAAGAAACTCCAACGGACTTTCATATGAAATTTTTTAAATTGCCCTGTTCTGACTTTTTTCTACTTCCCGGTCTAGAACATATAATGCTAATTATTCTTGCCTTTACTTCTCCTTCACATCTATTCATGATTCAAGGATTCTCTTTTCCCCTTAGAGACAAGAGTTATGCAATTTGGGAATCTTGTAGATAGACCCACTGAAGGGGTACTCCAATTCCCTCACCCTGCATCTCTGCTCAGCATGGAAGAAGCCAGAGCAGTCTGCCTCCCTATTCCCTATTGGCAATTTGGGTAACCCCATTCAGAGGATGGCGTGATATCATTAGGCAGTTAGGGTAAAAAGACCCCAAAGAAAAGTAGCTAGTTTCTTGGCTAAAAGTCAAAATGTCTTTAGGCCTCTTAGCAACACACTCTGTTCCAAAGGCCAAAAATGTCAAAAGTGTTTGGGAGTTTGTATCTAATCCTTAAAAGATTTTAGGGTCACCTCTTCAGAAGGGGGAATGTTGGAGGGGAGGGAGTGGGTATGGATTTGAACAAAACACCTTATATACATGTATGAAGTTCTCAATAAAGGTTTTATAAAAAAAATTTTTTTAAAGAAGTATAAGATGCAAGAAACACTTTCCTCCTTACAAAAAGATATTATTCACATACAATTCACCCATTTAAACAATTTAAATTATTTTTAAGTTTTTGTTGTATCTTCAAAGTTACTCAACTATCACCATCTAAATCCAGAACATTTTCATTACTCTGAAAGTAAGCATTGTACTCACCCAAGGTCATTCCCTAGTCTCCCTTCCCCACCCGCCTAGCAACTGCTAAACTTCTTTCTTCATCTATAGATTTGCCTATTGCAAACATTTCATGTAAGAGAAATCATATACTATGTGGCCATTTGTAAGTGGCTTCTTCTGCTTCACATATTTTTAAAGTCTCTTCATGCTGAGGCATATACCAATACTTGGTTTATTTTTAAGATTGAATAATATTCCATTGTGTGGATATACCACATTTTGTTTATCCACTGATCATCAGGTAGGTGTCTGGGTTGTCAGACTATTTTTGGCTCTTATGAATAATGCTGCTATAAACATTCATGTACAAGGTTTTGTGTGGACTTATGTTTTTAATTCTCTCAGATAATTGTTAGGTCATATGGTAGCTATATTTAATTTTTAGGAATTTTCAAACGGCTTTCCAAAGTAGAGATACCTTTTCTTTTGAAACAGGAAGAAATAAGCATATGCAAATTTAATTCACTCTTCTTTTAAGTTTTAATATGTAGACAACGCAACCTAGTCATAACTGGCACATTTGGCTCTTAGGGCTATTGTGCTTTGAAAATGAGTGTTTGCTCATGACACTGGAATGTATCGCATTTTCCCAATGAGACTGGATGCAATTTGAGGGCAGGGATCATACTCTTTATTCTTCTGGATCTCCTGGAGAGCCTGGTAGAGTACACACCCCAAACAGAACTGCTTTTGATACATCTGGAAGGATGCTCAGATGTGTGGGCTCAGAATAAACCTAAGGAACATATAGAATTGTCATCTGTGATGGCAAATCCTGGGTATCAACTTGACTGGATCTGGGATTAACTGAAATGAAAGAGATCTTCTCGATTGGATCATCTGAAGCTGGAAGACACACCCTAACTGTGGGTGTTACCTTCTGATGGCAGCCCGTATAAAAGGCCAAGGCAGAGAAGAACGCCAGTCTTCTTGCTGCTTGCCTTCTCTCTCGCTGCTTGCGAGTTTGTCTTGCTGCTGGAGACTGAAGACTAGCTGATCTTTTGGAATTCGTGAGACCTTCAGCGCCAGATTGGGACTACTGAGACATCCAGCCTTGTGGACTGAGCGACTAATGGATTCTCAGCCTCTCCAGTGTGGTGCAGCCATTGTTGGACTACTCAGACTCTATCCTGTGAGCTAAGCTGATAAATCTCTATACATTCTACTGATTCTGTTTCTTTGGAGAACCCTGACTAATACACCATCCTCCCTTTCAAGCAACGAGAATTCCCTTTCTCCGCCATCAGTCTGAGCTTCATTCCAGGAAACTTTAAGAAATGTTTTGTTGAATTTGTTTGAAGAGTCACTGGGTGCTGCTGGTTTCCTATGAAAAATGGTATCACTAGTATTCATTCAGTAGTACCTAAAGCAAATGGAAAATTTTTTATTTTTTTTTCATTTTTGCTTTTGCCAAAGTTCTTTCCAGATAGAAAACTTACGAAATACATCCTGAGGTAGCTAGTCACATCGTATCCACAGTCAGAAGGAGAATTATGAATGTTGAATGTCTTTTCCTCTTCCCTTTTCACATGCAATTTAGGACCCCAGTCCAGGGAATGGCGTCACTTAGATTTAGGGTGAGTCTTCCCATCTTATTTAACCTAATCAAGATCATCCCTCCCATGCCCAGAAGCTAACCTAATTCAGACATCCCTCACAGGTGTGCCAAGATGTTCATCTCCTAAGTGATTCTTGATCTTGTGAAGTTGACAATCAGCACTAACCATCACAGTGACAGTGCAGCCACAGACAGTTCCTGTCATTGGACTATGTCATCTAATGTATTTGACGGCAGATAATAATAATCATTACATTTTATGACAGTTTGTACTTTTCCAAGGACTTTCATTATACTTTTTGAGCTGATCATCACAATAACTCTGAGAAACATTGCTTCTTCTTTGGGACAGATTAAAAACTAGTCACACAGGACTCATACTTTCCTTAATAGTATTTGTGATAATCACATTTATGTATATTATTTTTTACTCATGTCATTCACAAGTGACCTTGAGAAGGGTCACATATCTCCTTTTATCACTATTTTATGCCCACTGCCCATCACAGTTCTTGACAAAGAGTAGGTGCCAAATAAATATTTTTAATATTTTTTCATTTATTTTATGTGTATTGCCTGCATGTGTGTAAATATACCCATGTTGTGCAATGCCTTCTACCTGTCGGTTTTCTCCTCCCTTTCTGGTCATTCCTGCCTATCTCTATTCACTCTTCTCACTGCCAAATGTTTAAGCATCATGAGATATCTAATATTATGAAAGACTAAAAGGGCTCTAACCCACAGTTTGTGTGTACATGTGTGTGTTGAAGCACTGTATCATTATGTAGCCTATGCTGGCTTCAAACGCCTAGTCCTTCAGTCACAGCCTCCCAAGTGCTGGAATATGGGGTGGGAAGGGATTAAAAAAACATTGAAAATTGAATTCTAATTAGGATTATAGATATGAAGGTAAGTTCATGATTTTTTTTCAATGCTGGGGATCCAACCCAGGACCTCATGCACACTAGGCAAGTTCTATGTCCGAGCTACAACTATGGCTGTAAATTAATGACTTCTAAAATGTGTATCTGTATGTAGTTACATGAATGCATGTGTATATGTGCACATACAATACATACATACAGTTCCTAACTCTGCCTGCTGTAAGGACCTAGAAGCAAAGACAGCCCAGTAGCAATGAGCTCATACACTGCCCAGATACTGGTTTTTGTAACAGTCACCACTAAAAGGAATCAGGAGTCTCTAGACAAAAAGGTGGTTTCTGGGAGGGGACACAGAAAGTATAAGAAGAATTCTTAGAAACATGCTTTTATGCCAAAAAGAAAAGACTCCTAATATGATGTGACAGGAATGCAAGAGTTTGAAGCAGCTCAAACTCACCAAGCATGGGGAAAGCTGAGTGCCAAAATAAGCAAAACGATAGTATAAACTACTGAAAAACAGGGATCCATCAGCCTGTACTTATATTAATACATAAACAAATCAGTAGTAAAGAAGGCACCAATGCCTAGATGATGCTGAGGACTAAAAGGTCCATGTGGCTACAGAGCTGGAGGTGAAAGTTGATCACTTTGCAACCATTATAGTAAAGAGTAGATCATCACCAGTGGACACCCAGTTTAGATGGATACTCTGGATAGGTACAGGATATTTGCATAGATTTAACAATCTCCGTAGATTAGTTATTAACAAAGCAGACAATATTAACTACATAGTGAAGAATTCAGACATTTTGACTACATGGTCAAACTATTCACAGGCTGGAAATGTAGCTCAGCAGTAAAGTCTTTAGTTCCATTCCCCAGAACCACAAGAGAAAAAGTAGTGTTATTAGGGGCAGGTGGATATAATTTTTCTTCAGAAATGATACCCTGAGAATATTATGGCACTTATATAATAATGTAGAAATGCAAGACTAATCTGAACCTAATCATGAGGCAACATGATTAGGACCTTTCTATTTTCAAAAGGAGAGCTATATTCTTTTTTTGATGGCAATATCATAACAGGAGAGGATGTTTCTGTAGTGTAGTGGTCATCATGCTCACCTCACATAGCATGAGGAACCCTGCAGGCCAGATTTCATAATGTAGAAAACAGTCGGCGACGGTCTTACCCAGATGTGGACCCTGTGAACAAGCATACTGACCTGCCAGGCAAGATATGCCCACTAGTACAATAGTAGCATGACTGTTATGAGGGTAAATAACTGCTTTCTTAGTGGATGTGAGGCCCATTCCACAGAAGAGAATTCATGTCTGGTATGTAAACATGGTTAAAAGCTCATGGCTGGGCAGGTCACAGGGCTGGGGCAGAGGTCAGGTGAGAAAGGTGACTTACCATTGCTGTTTTGCTAATGGACATGATATCAGACTGCCTTCTAAGTGTTTGTTTACACCCACAGATTAGTGATACTCTCAGCCTTGGTCAGAGAAGTTTCTTTTTGCAATGCTGAATAGTGTTACAATTTTGCAAATTGCTTTTTATTTCTTTCCCTGTAGTTGCCTATTCAGTTCTTTCTCAACCATGATACCTGTTTTTAATATTTAATCAATTTCACTCTTCTGTCACCATTCTGAAGTACAAGTAAAATTCTTCAGTACTAAAAAAAGGAAGGAGAAAGAAATAGTCCAGAATAAATGAGACTGCAGAAGCACCACAATAAATGCAGTAAGCTCCTAGGCATGAGTCTGTACTACAAAGGGAAAAAATTATCTTTATAATAAATTGGAGTGCACATGGTGAATTACAAAATTGCACAGATGTTAAATTTACTGGTTGATGACTGTACTATGTTATGTAAGATAATATCCTTGTTCTTATATTAAAGCTTTCAAGGGTAAAGATTGTAATACATGCGCAATTTACTCTCAATGGTTTAGAAAAACATAAATGCACTGAGAGTGCATGAAAAGTCTAAGGAAATAGAATAAAACCTTAATAATGGGTGAGTCTGGGTAAAGGCTATATCAGTGTTCTTTGTACTATTCTGGAATCCTTAGTGTGAAATTGGTTTTACACTTATTTAGTGTGTATTTATGTGTGTAGGCACAAGAATGCCATGGCATGCATGTGGAGGTCAGAGAACTTTTGGGAACCAGTTCTCTCTTTCTACTCTTATATGGATTCCAGGCTGTCAGGTTTGGTGGTAAATACTTCTAATTGGCTGAGCCATCTTACCAGCCCCTGGTATGAAACTATTTGTTAAAAGGTTTTCTTAAGTGAAACAAGTGTCTCCCTTGGCTCATCTCTCTGAAAACTGTATGATACCCATTGTGGTGGTTTGACCGAGCAATGTCCCTCTCAGGCTCAAGAATTTGAACACCTGGTCAGTTGATGATAGGTACTGTTTGGGGAGGGTCATGGAACCTTTAGGAGGTGTGGCCTAGCTGGAGGAAACACGTCACTGGGAGTGGGCTTTGAGATTTAATAGGCTGGTCTCACTTTGAGCTTTTCTCTGTTTCCTGTGGGTGCCTGAAGATGTGAGCTCTGAGCTTTCTGCTCCAGCTGCCTCCTGCCATGCCTCCTCCACCATAATGGACTCTTAACCTTCTGGAACTGTAAGCCCAAATAAGCTCTTCCTTCTGTAAGTTGCCTTGGCCATGCTGTTTTATCACAACAATTAATCTCAACCACACTGAGCCTGTGATCCTAAATCTTTATCCTAAATCTTTATCTCTACTCCTAGCTATGCTCCAAAAGGTCTACAAACTATTTAATTCATTTTTACAGGTATCCACTCAGATGTTCTCCCAACTTAACATTACCCATCCTGAAAGCATCTTTTCTCCCCAATCTGAGCACTGTTCCCTCACCACTTATGTTGGCATCTAGAAGTCACACATCTTTGCCATGATCTGTAGAGGAGAGGGCACAGCATCTGCTGGTTCCCATTAAAACCATGCCAGGGCAATGGTAAAATCATATGCCACCCACTCTTAGGCAAGTCCCATTTGTGATTGTACCAATCTGGCCTATAGGGGTCTTCATTTCTTCTGAGGCTGAGCAGGGAAAGATGTGCTCAGTCAAGCTCTACTACTGCTTTCAGACCTAACATTCTATACTTTCTTCAACATGACCATCTTTCAGAATCAAAGCTAAATGGGTTTATGCAATCCAGGTCTCTGAGACATGCTTTATTCCCCCTGTGGTAGGCACCCCCTCCACCTAAGGCATTTGGTAAAAGCTGATTGCTGTTCATAGCTCATCTTGAGGCCTGTTATCATTCCCTGCATCCTCACTCTCACATGATCCATTAGTCATCTGCCTCTTTATGTAGAGTTTGGAGTTGAAGTGGAGAAATATAGAAGTGCAGGGATAGTCTCACTCATACCAGGCCAGAAAATCCACTCTTGTTGGTGGACCAGGCTCTGATTCCCTCTACTCCTTGGCCAAGGTGGCCACTGCAACTGGAAAAATCAAAGGAGTTACCTCTCTGGCCTGAGACATCATGATGGCTGTATGACATGGGGTTGACATGAGTAATGTGTGGGAAGACATTCAGGTATCTCCAAAGGATGGCCCACTAATCACTGAAAATACTGTTCCTTTTCATGACCAAGTGATTCACTGACCATCAGCATCTATAAGTACTGACTAAGGAACCAGAGGGGTTCACAGAAAGTTCACCAGGAAGCTCACCAAAAGACTGTCCCATACTCTATTCTTACTTTCTGCCAGGCAAGCAGATCTTGGCTTTTATCTACCCCAGACGCCAGGTGCTAGTTTGAAGGACCAATTTATTTTAAAATCCACTTTTTTGATTATGACTAAGCTTAGGCATCAGAGAGCAGACAAAATTCTCATTAAGAACATTTTTCCACAGCCATAAAAGCTTATACTTTAAAGATCCTTAATCCCTTTGAGAGATCAAGTAGAGGTGCCTTTTCTCCTACTAGGCCTTCAAGTACAAGGACATTATCCTGGAAGCATACTGTTGGGTCTTTATCGAGAGTAAGACCTAAGGCTCCAAGTTTGGGTCTGAGCTTGAACCTCAACAACTGCCATATTTATAGTCTCCTCTTCTAAGAGGTCTTCATACTTCAGGCAAGAATTCCCTGATGGGACCAGATGTAGCTCCCCAATTCCTCTAACCATCAAAGGAAGCTGATATCCATAAAGTCAATTCTAGTCACTCCTAGAGACATAAGGAAACAAAGCACATCACTAACATACCTAGGAAAGCAGCCCCAGAGGGGATGGGGACCAAGACCAGAAAAAAACATATTACTCTGAATGCACAAGATTATTATTTTTGGTCTCCTGTACATTCATTTGGTTATTTATCAAACACTATGTAGTAGGCTAGAAAAAATCCTGAGAGCACCAAGACAAATGATGTGAAATGTGACCCTGAGGGATTTATTGGGTAGCTGTGATGGTTAATATTGTCAATTTGACAAGATTTAGAATCACTAAAGAGACAAGCCTCTGAGCATGCATATGAGGGATTATCCTGATTAGGTCAATCTCATGCCCATGGGGGATTATGCTCATTAGGTTTATTGAGGTGGGAAGGCCCACCCCAAATGTGGGTGGCACGATTCCCTAGGGTGATAGTCTAGAGTGCATAAAATGGAGAGAGCTAGCTGAGCACCAGCCTTCATCCCCTTTTGCTTCCTGTCTTCAGGTGCAATATCACTAGCTGCCTCAGCTCCTGCCACTCTGATGGACTGTACCCCAGAACTGTGCAGCAAAATAAATCCTTTCTTCCTTAAGTTGCTTTTGCCAGGGTTTTTATCACAGCCATAGAAAAGTAACTAATACATTAGACAAAATGAGGTTAGTATACCAGAAACAAGAGCCAGGTGTGGTGGCACATACCTGTAATCCCAGCGCTTGGGAAGCTGATGCAAGAGGATCTTTGTGAGTTTGAGGCCAGCCTGGTCTACATACCAAAGTTCCAGGTCAGCTGGGGCCTCAGGAAGACCCTGTCTCAAAAATACCAAAAAAAACAAACAAACAAACAAACAAAAAACCTACCAAAAAGGCTGGGCATAGTGACACACACCTTTAATCCCAGCACTCAGGAGGCAGAGGCAGGTGGAGCTCTGTGAGTTCAAGACCAGCCTGCTTTACATACCAAGTTCCAGGCCAGCTGGGGCTACAGAGAGACCCTGTCTCAAAAAGAAGTACCTGTCTTATCCATAGTACCTACAGCATTGCACTGTGTCATATACACACACACACACACACACACACACACACATATTTCAGGCATGGTGGTGCATGTTTGTAATTCCAGCACTCAGGAGATGGGGGCAGGAGGATCAAGAGTTCAAGGTCATCCTCGGCTACATAGCTAGCTCTAGGCCAGCTAGAGTTATATGAGACCCTGTCTCAGAAAACAAAAACAAGCAGGAGAGAAAGAAGGAATAAAAAAGGAAAGGAGGGTGAGTGGGAAGGAGGGAGGGAAAAAGGAATATAGGAGGCCAGGAAAAAATATAGCCCCCAAGGATATGCCTCCAGTGACCTACTTCCTCCAACTAGGCCCTACCTCCTACCTTTTACTAATACCCAATAATGTCATCATATTATGAATCCATCAAAGCACTAATCCATTCATTAGGCAGTTCCTCCATGATCTGTCTGTGGAAACACCATCAGAGACACACACACAAATGTGCTTTATGAATCTCCTAGGGACCTCTTGATCCAATCAAGTTGACAAGATTAACCACTATAGCCTCTAAATGGCCTTTGCTTCTCTGGGCTCCCTCCACTGTTTGTTAGACCCTGATATTTAACTTACCCAAGAGAACTAGATCCCAGGAAAAACAGACTTCCACTACTCAAATTTACATTTGAGTCCACACTATAATTTTCAATGTGATTCTTATCTCTCACTCTGTACAAAACTCAGCTCTAAACAGATCAAAGACCTTGACTTAAGACCTGGTACTCTGAAACTATTAGAAGAAGAAATAAGGGGTATGATTCAATATATATGCTTAGGTAAAGACTTTCTGAATAGGACTCTGGTAGCATATGAATAAAACCAACAATCAATAAATGACATCTCATGAAATTAAAAAGTTTTACAACAAAGGAAACTGCCAATCAAGTGAAGTGGCAGCCATAGGATGGGAGAAAATCTTTTTGCCAACTCTACTTCTAGCAGAGTAGTATCTAGAATATACAAGGAACCAAGAAAACAAATAACCTAACTGAAAACTGAGCACTGAAAATAAAAAGAGTTATCAAGAGAAATACAAAGGGCTAGTAAACACTTTAAAAATCATTCAACATCCATACCATCAGGGAAATGCAGATTAAAGCTACTTTAAGATTCCATCGCATGGGCTGGAGAGATGGCTATGATTAAGAGCATTTGCCACTCTTGTAGAGGACCTGGGTTCAGTTCCCAGCACCCACATGGCAACTCACAACCATCTGTAACTCTGATTCCAGCAGATCCTTTGCCCTTTTATGGCTTCCATGGTCACCAGGTACACACATGATACACATACATATAGGCAAGCAAAACATTCATACACATAAAATAAAAAATAAATTTTTTTTAAGATATAAAGATATCAAGTTGAAACTGAGCTGGAAATTTCCTCCCTTCCAGCTAGCTTTCATTGTCCAGGAAGGTGCTATGCTGGCGACTGGCAGAGTATAGACATTAATAATTTTACCCAGCAGTGAACCCTACGAACTGCAATACCAACAAAGATGTGCCCACCTGTGTTAACAGTGGCACAACTGTTATGGGAGTAACAACTGCTCTCTGATTAGAGTTAAGACCTGATCCTCAGCAAAGAATCCATGTCAGGTACTGTAAAGTCAGTCAAAAACCCATGCTTGAAAGAGATCATAGGCTCTAGAGGATAACATAACTACTGCTTAGATAAATGGACATAGCTTCAAATGGCCTTCTAAATATTCATACCCATAGACAAATGCTACTCTCAACCTTAATCATAGAAACATCATTATAGTGAAGGCACAGAACACATGGTTGCCCAAGATGCTAAGAACAAGTGATGATTGAGGGCTTAGCCTTAAACAAAACATTTATACCACCTCCTCAAGGAACAACACAGAAGTGGGAGTAGAAAGAAATTAAGAGGTGGAAGATAGGGAGAAGGCTGCAAAATGCCATCTTCTAGGTATTACAACAACAGTTACTGATACCAGGCCCTGCCAAGAGTTAGCCATGGCCTGGGAGGGGCTCATGGGGCCCTACTTATTGCTACTGAGCTACTGGCTACCGACAGATTCTGGGAGAAGCAGAGTCATTGTCTTCAGTTGCAGTTATTTCCTGTTCTATCTCCTGGTGAGCTCCCCAAGATTCAGTGGATAGTCCTAAACCCAGGGTCAGAACTCAGTGGGTCAAAAAACAAAAGGTCATGTATGTGGGAAAGAGATTTATAGGGAAGCGGGGGGCTGGCAGGGGTGGGAGATAAGTGGTCAGGGGGAGAATAATCAGAATGCATTGTACACATGTGTGAAATTGTCAAAGAGCAAAATTATTTTAAAAATAAAGAGCCACCTTGCCTCCTGGGAGAGGTACGGGGAGAAGGAATTGAGAACAGGCCTTAGACTTGAAAACCAGGACTAGGACTGTTAAACCTAATGCTAGGCAAAGCCCCACAACACCAGGCTAACAGCTGTGAACTGAACTGAGCTGCTGGAACTGCCTTAGCCAGGCAGCTGACTGCTTCTTCCACCTCCCCTTCAACCTGTGGTATAGGGAGCATCAGGCAGAACCAGGAACAAGACAGCATTAGCTGGAGAGCAGGACACAAGAGATAGTTTGTCTAGAAGCTTAATGTTAGGCCTACCAGAGTAGAAACCAGCACCTGGTGAAAACTGAACCCCCCAGGCCCACTTGCTCACAGATGAGCCTCTAGACCTTCCCTAGCATGGAAAGGTTCCCATCAGTCTACTGCTGGCCTAGGTATGGGCTTGGACTACCTTCAAAATGTACCAAGTCCCTGGGTCTGTGAGTCTGTGATGCAGGCCAGTGCTCACAGATAGAACCTCCAGACCTGTCCTTGGGACCAGGCAAATTTGCACCTCAGGGGAACAGACTCCTCTTTTGGCCTACATTGCCACTAGGTGTAGTATACCCAACTATGAAGGTCTTTGCAGCTGTTAGATTGAGGTGCAGCCCATCAACCTTGGTTGCCAAAAGATGAACTTCACCAAGGCTATTCCAATCTCAGGCAACATGGTACAAGGCTATAAGGTGAGGAAGGGAAGGGTATAATTACTGTAGGACTTTGTCTTGGAACTCAGTGTCCAGCTGATGAAACCTAACTCTAAGCAGATCCTAACAACCCCCATTCCCAAAACAGCACTTGCAAACAGAGCCTCTGAAACAGGCCCAGGACAAAGCATAGTATTATGTTTGGTTGCTGCAGACTTGGGCCACAAGTCCATATGAGTAGTAGTCTGCCCTTAGTAGTGTGGGCTAGTCTTCATGGGATATGGGCCTCAGGGTATAACAAGACATTGCATCATTTGTAGCCTCGGGCATTGCAAAGATGGACTGGCTTTTGATGATTCTACCCAGAGCCAGGTAGAATCCTACAGTGCCCAAGCATAGGCCCGTGTCTATGGGCAAGTCTAGGCCAAACCTGATGTAATGGACATATTAGCAAATTATCATGTGTTGTTTGAGCACACTAGAAGCTGGCTCTGGAAGTGGAGTTGCCCCTGTCCCCCATTTTAGATCCAAGCATATCTGTTTATCTCAAAGTGTGCTCCAAAGTCTGGGGATGGGCTGTCCCCTCAACTCTGTAACAGCAAGGGAAGAAAACGGCATAACAGCCCAAAAGTTCAAACACTGTGCCCTTGAAAACAGTCAGAAGGTAAACTCTTTCTAAGAGATGTCACTATCATTTATCCTATAATACAGAAGTGTCTGCAGTGGGAAAGAGAAGCTGGAAGTTTAGCCATGAGAAGTTCATCCATGGAGAGAAAGTCTAACCAGGAACTCCAGCTAACTGCCTCAACTTCCCTAGTCAGTCTCTGCTGGGTGTTATGAGGGCCTGATTTATTTAATCTTATCTCTATCTGTTATTTGTTAGTTTATTTGGAAGCCTCACCCAAGAGGACACTCTGCTCTGCTCAGAACTCTCTTAACTGGGAACCCGAGCCAGCTGCCTTAAAGGGACTTCTCTGGTTAACTTCTGCTGGGTCTGTGAGACTTCAATTTGACAACGCTACCTTTCTACTGTCGTTTTTGTTCTTTGACTTGGAAGTCTCACTTGAGGGGATGCTCTGCTCTGCTGGGGAGTCTCAGTTTGGGAACTCCAGCAGGCTACCTACCTTCAAGGGACTTCCTCAGTCAGTTTCTGCTAGATGATTTGAGTACTCAATTTGATGATCTCCCTCTCCTTCCCCCGCCCCCATAAACTTAAAGAGAAAATATGGCTATTACAATAGCCATTCCCGAACTGTACAAAACACCTGGCCACAAGGAAAGTCTTGGGAGGGATTACCCTTTTTAGGCATTCCCCTAGTTTGTGCAAGACAACAACCAATGCAGATTTGGGACAAACTGGGGCTTGGATCACTCCCTAGTGTTAAAACAGTGACAACATTGGGACTTGTGGCAAGCCTAGACTTGGGGTGCTATCTATAGTGATGAAATAGCAAGAGTGGCCATAAATTCAGAAAAAATATGAAGATTGCTTAGAATTTCTGGAAAGATAAGCACAAAGCCAGATTATGAAGACAAGAATGCCTAAGACTGAAAAACCCCTAGTCAAACTAACCAAAAGAGATAGAAGACACAAATTAATTAAATTAGAGATGAAAGGGGGAATATTATAATAGACCCCAGTAAAATTTAGATCATCAAGGAATACTTTGAAAACTTATATTCCAATGAGCTAGAAAATCCAGAATGGGTAAGTTTCTAAATATACATAACCTACTGAAATCAAAGTCAGAAGACATAAACAATTTAAGCATACCCACAACAAGCAATGAGATTGAAGAGTTAAAAATCTCCCTACAAAGAAAAGCCCAGCGCCAGGATTTACTACTGAATTCTACCAAACCTTTAAGGAAAGTCTAATACCAGCACTTCTCAAACTGTTCCACAAAATAGAAAGGAAAATTACTAAACTCATTCTACAAAGCCAGTATAACTGATACCAAACCCAGATAAAGACATAATAACAAACAAAAAAACAAGGCTACAGATCAATCTCCCTGATGAATAGAGATGTAAAAATTTTCCACAAAATACTTGCAAGAGCACAGAAAGACAATCATACATCACAGCTAAGCTGGTTTCATCCCAGGCATACAAAGTTGGCTCAACACACTGAAATCAATAAGTGAAATACACATTAATACGTCTACTAATACACTTTAGGACCAAAATCTCAAGACCACCTCTATAGATGTAGAAAAGGCACTTAATGCAATATGCCTTCATGACGAAGTACTGAAGAAACTACACTGTCCACCTGCAGAGCATCCATATCTCTCTGTACAAAACTCAAACTGGATAAAAGACTTGAAAACTTAAAACCTGAAATGCTGAAACTGCTTAAGGAAAACGGGAAACATTTTATGATACGCGTATAAGCAAAAATCTTCTGAATAGAACCCCAATAGCATAGGAAACAGCCCCCAAGAACTGACAAATAAGACTACATGAAATTAAAATGTTCCTGCATAGCAAAAGAAACTATCAACAGAGTAAACAGACAACCTATAAAATGGGAAAAAATCCTTGCCAGCTACACTTTAGACAAGGGTTAATAATCTAGAATATAATATATGAAGAACTGCAAAAATTAACAACTAACCCCTTCCCTCAAAACTGCCAAACAATACATGGGACAATGGACAGTTCTCAAAAGAAGTAATACAAATGGCCAGTAAAAAATTTTTTTAAGTGTCCAGCATCCTTAGCTATCAGATCAATGCAAATGAAAACCACTTTGAGATTCCAACTCACCTTAGTCAGAATGGCTGTCATCAATACAAATGGCTAGGGACTGGAGAGACAGCTCAGCAGTTAAGGGCACTTGCCTGCTCTTGCAGAAGACCAGGGTTCAATTCCCAGCACCCACATGGTGGCTACCAACCATCCATAACTCCAATTCCCAGGGGATCTGATGCCCTCTTCTGTCCTCCATGGGCACTGCATGACATGGGTGCACTTACACACATGCAGACAATACATTCATACACATAAGATAAAAATAAATCAAAAAAAATTTTTTTAAATACAAATAACAAATGCTGGTAGGACGTGGGGAAAGGAGACCTTAGTCACTACTGCTGGGAATGTAAACTCATGCAACCACTATGGAAAATCCCAAAAATTCTATATCCTGTTACAGAGACATTTGCATACCTATATTTATTGCTGCTCTTTTCACAACAGTAAAGAAATTGAATTAGCCTAGACATCCATCAACAGATGACTAGAAAATGAAAATGTGGTTAATACACACAATGGAATTTTGTTCAGCCATTAAGAAAAATGAAATTTGCAGGAAAATGAATGGAACTGGGAAATACTGAGGTAACCAAGGCTCAGAAAGACATTGCATGTTCTCATTCATATGCAGATTCTGGCTTCTAATTATTGCAAGGTATATCTATGTGGGAATAAGTATGGATAAAGGCCAGGAAACTAGGACTGTGTTCATGCAATGAGAAAAAGAGGCTTTAATGGAAAGGCATAAGGAGGGTAATAGAACACACACAATATAAGTGGAAGGGGGACTACTAGAGGCAGAAGGTGTAGTGAGGATGGAGGCTACAGAGATGGAAGAGAAGGGGGAATGAAACCAAAACCAAGTACACGTGAGAATAACATAAGCAGCCAGGCATGGGGGTGCACACCTGTAATGCCAACACTCGGGAGGCAGAGGCCGGTGGATCTCGGCCAGCTTGGTCTAAATAGCCAGTTCTAGACCAGCTGAAGCTACAGAGAAACCCTGTCTCAAAAAAAAAAAGAACATGAGAACCTGTTACTTTGTTAATTAAAAATTAAAGATTAATGGGCTGGGGATACAACTCAGTGGGTAAAATGATTACTGTGCTAGGGTAAGGAGCTGAGCTCAGATCCCCAGCACACATAAAAAGCCAGGCACAGTGGCACACATCTGTAACCCCAGTGCTATGGAGGCAGAGACAGCAGATCTTATGGGCTTGCTGGTCAGTCAGCCAAAGCTGAAACAGCAGCTCCAGACTCAGTGAGAAATCATCTCAAAAAATTAGGTGGAGGGCTGGAAAGACGACTCAGCAGTTAAGACTATGTACTGCTCCTCCAGAGGACACAAGTTTGGATCCCAACACCCACGTCAAGCAGCTCTGGGGGAATCTGACTCCTTGGGGCCTCTGCATGCACCTGCAATCAAATGTACATACCCACAGATAGACACACAGAATTTTAAAAATAAACCTTTAAAAAAAAACAAGATAGAGAACAACAGAGGACGATACCTGACACTGACCTCTGACCTCCACATGTACATGCACAGGCATGTGCACACACATCCCTCCACACACACAAAATTAAAAATTTTAACTTTAAGAGTTTGAAGCCAGCCAAGCATGCAAAGACTCTGTCTCAAACAAACAATTTCAACAACTAAAAAACTAATCTCACAGAAGTCAGAGTGAAACAGTGGTTATCATAGACTGGGGAGAGGGGCAAAAAGAGATGGGGAGAGGGGCAAAAGAGATAAGGCAAGCAATCAATGAGCACTGGTATGAAATTCTGCTGGGAATGTAAACTCATGCAACCACTATGGAAAATCCTGTGCTATACACAAAAGGGTGATTATAAGTGAGGATGATGTACTACTGCACATAGCAGAATGTTAAGATTCTGAGTGTTTTCATCATGAAGAAATGACAAATATTTGAGGAGGTATGTTTAACCTAAGATGGTAGATAACATACAGATCTGAAAACAATGCAAGGTGCCTTCTAACATGTACAAATTTTGTTTTATGTATCAGTTTAAAATGTCCAATTAAAAATATTAATAGAAAAAGAAATGGGGATGGTGGCACACACCTATAATTCCAGCACTTGGGAAGTAAAGGCAGGAGGATCAGGAGTGCCAGGTTATCCTTAGATACATAACAAGTCCAAGGCCAGCTACATGAAACCCCTTCTACAAAAGACAAAAGCAAAGATTTTAAAAAGGTCACACAAAATAGGACATAACTTAAACTTGGATGGATATATTAATATTACTAATTATAATACTAATGGCAATATCATTTTGCTTATTTAAAATTTAAAAAAAAAATTCTGGTCTTTTTGAGATAGGGTCTCTCTGTAGCCCAGCTGGCCTGGAACTCACTATGTAGACCAGGCTGAAAAAAATTATTAATCAGAAACAAAACTGCTTCTTGTCCTGGATGCTGTCTTCTTAGAAGTTCAAAGCATAGCAAGGTTAAGGCCAGAATGACAGAGAAGGACCATTAGAGGGAGGGAGGAGAGACAGAACATATGGGACATCAAAGTGGAGGAATACTGGGAAGAAAAAGGTCTAAACAGGAAGAGGAGTTGGATAGACAAGGAAGGGGGCAGGGATAACCAAAATTCAAAACTAAGTAAGGACATATAAAAAAGCTACATGGAAACCTACCATTTTATAAATTTATTAAAATATGTAATTTTTAAAAAAGAGTTTGAATGGAGGCACCCTCCCATGGATGGATAATGCTCCTCCCAGAAGCCATGGTTATTAAATGAAAACCTCAGTACCAGGTATAAGGCATCTTTCCACAAGTTCCCAGTACTAGAAGGTGCTGCTGGAAGAGAAAACTCATCAACAATCATACCTGTGAGACAATAATGACGTGCCAGGCAAGATATGCCCTCCAGTGTGATCGAGGCATGACTGCTATGGGAGTAACCAAGCACTTTAGATTTGAGGACTGCTCCACGGGAAGGAATTCATGCCAGGTCCTGTAAACCTCCTCAAGAACCTGTAAGGCGAATCACAGGCCCCAGGGGAAACCTACAGCTTTGTATTGTTTTGTCCAATGGTCATATTGTCTGCCTTCTAAATACTCATGTTCATACCCATTTATTACTCCCGAGCCCAGACATCATCGAGAAGCTTCTTATTGCAGCAGGTGGCTGTTAATGCAGAAGCCCCAACTGGCCACCAAAGTATTCAAGCAAGAAACTCTATTAAACTCAGTGGGTAACACACAAAAAGAAAACATGAAAGGAGAAAGGGACTTGTTAAGAAGGACTCCAAGGGGAGAGAGATGGGAATAGATGGGGGTTTGGAGAGTGAAAATGACTAGAATTCATTACATAAATATATGAAACTCTCACACAACTTTTCAAAATTTTAAACACATCAATTACTAGTTCTGGAAAAGCAACTGTAACTATATATTTTTCTATCCTGCCCAGAACCACCTAGAAATAACAGCAATCACAAGATAGCCTACATTTACAGTGAGTAAGGTAAGGAAATGAAGGAAGTCTATTATTAGCTTGATGTCCTAGGATAATTTTCCAGGACACCATCAATCCTGAATTTAAGGATAATGAAGCATTTTTAAACAGCTTACTTCTAGAGTTTGAAGTGGTAATTATGGAAATATAAAGCCTACCCACTAAATCAATTAGAAAGCTTTTTCCATTGTGGCTGCCCACACACACATACATACACAATTTCAAGCTAATAAATTTGTGTTCTAACTGAGGCAGTTAAAGCACTGAGGTATTCCTCCCTGGAGTCAAACTCATGGATTAACATAATGGAATATGGATTCAAGTACACAGATCAATACAATGAAATACATCCAGCCCTTTCATTCACCATTTTACATTCATACTCTACTTGGGTCCAGATGTATAGATACCATTAAGAAATACAGATCAGGTTTAATGATTATTATTATTGCATTGAAAGACATGACTTTTGTTCCATTTAAGTCTGTCTGCTCATATAGATAATAAGGTTACCTGGCCTCCCATCCAAAACACTGTTAATCTGCATCCTCAAACCTTCACAAAACAGACCTGTGTAACAAAATAACAAAAAGATACACATCGGATCAATTAGTGGCCAATCACTGATTTTTCAGGTCAAAAGGTCTTTATAACCAGGAAGAGCATATTGAAAGAAAAGAATGGGGCAACTGATACTGTTTTGACCCAAATTTTCCCAGAGTTATCTTTCTTTAAAGAGTAAAATTAATCTGCTGCCAAGATCCACAGGGCAGAAAGTATTTCAGCCGAACTTCCACCACTTTTTCCTGCAAGGATCACAACCATCTTTTGGAATCCTATGCAGCAAATCTCCTTTCCTGCACTGAAAAAGCAAAAACAGCTGAGAACAAATCTCAGCAGGCACTCCTTGTATCCCAGAAGAATCAGAACTTACAGTTCGAATGCTTCTCTGTAAGAAGCTAGGATTTCATTTAATAAAAATTCAACTCTAAGGGAAAGATAGTAAAGTCATCCACTCACAATCTCAGGCCACCTTAGGCAGCTAGGTTAAGCAAGAGAGGTTTATTTTTAATCCTGTCCTGGCCCAAATCTGATCACTTAAGAAATCTCTAAGATCACAGTGGTGCCGAAGACCCTCTCTAGGATGGCAACAAGTGGTAGGCTGCTTCCCTAGAACCAAAGTTCCTAGTTCCAGGATGAACTCACCATTCCACAGCCCTCTGGACTAGTGGGTAACTGGACAACCTGACACTATTTCCAACTTTATGGTCTCCTTCCAGTTTGGCTTGATGTCCCCAGAGAATTGGGGCAAAAGTGGACCAGACTCAGACTGAGATGAGATGGAATAAATACACAGTCATTGTGCATATTCAGAACTTAGATGTACTCCTCTGGGAGTCACATTTAGTCCCAGCTCTGGGCTAGGAGCATAATATTAAAATATCTTATTTTTAGAGATTCTCACCACTTCCTTAGCTTTTGTACCTCTCAGTCCCAACTCTCTCCACATACACACCACCAGAAGATGCTGTCCCAACACTTGCAGCATCCCTAGAATCCAAGGATAAAGTAGCATTAATGGCACTTGGCAGAAAATCCCATCCCACTTTGAACTGCTCTGAACTCAACATAGTGAAGAAATAAATGAGAATGTAAGAGAAGCAGCAGAAATCAGAGCTTGCCCTTCCCGCATAAAAGAGGCACAGAGATTTCAGAAGTCAGTGAAAAGGTATCATCTCTTGCCAGAAGGCCACCAGCTCCCACCACTTGGGAGCCTCATTATCACTTTTTTCTCCTCAGGACTGAAGTGTAAGATAGTCAGTATAGCTGTGAGTGTCTGCTGGCGACCGAGGCTGTCTGGCAAGGTCAGGAAGCGGTAGATAATGTTTTTGAGATACTCCAGGTTGGCTCCCTCCCTACTCTGGTCCCTGATGTTCTTTTCGATGTGGCTCTGCAGGACTCCAACTTCCTCACGATGCCGCTCCCCCTCCTCCAGCAGTTTTTCTTGCAGCTGATGGGCCTCTACCTCCAGCCTGTGTTTCTGCTTCCTCAAGGATGTGATCTCCACTTCCTTGCGGGCCAACTGCTCAGCATACAGAAAGAAAGTGGGTTCGCTGGCTGCAGCAAGCTGCAGTGCTTGGGTTAGGCTATCTGAGGAAGATGGGTCAATAGGGTCCCCTGGACCTCCACCACCCATGCCACCCACGGGGCTTCTGTGTCCTGGCAGCCCAGAGGACAAGGCCACAGAACGCAGTTGCTCCAGCTCCAAGTCCTTCTCCGCAAGCACAGCCAGGGCCCGGTCTCGCTGCTTGTGCAGCTCCTCCTCTAGTTTCAGTGTGCGGTCCCGGAAGTCCACCTGGCTGCGCTCCAGTTCCTGCCGGTGGAGGTGCTGCAGCCGGGCAAGCTCTTGCTTCCAGTCCTCAGCCTCCTGCTGGTGCTGGCGCTCAAGCTCCTCACAGGATAGCCGCAAGGAGATGTACTTCTCCTTCAGCTCTGCAAGCTGTTCCTGCGCGGCCTCCAGCTCCTTGGCCAGGTTCCCATCCTTGGTATTCTTACTCTTGAGTACAACCTGGGCTCTCACCTTGTAGCGCTCAAACTCTTCCTTCAGCTGTTTCAGCTCCTGCTGGTAGTAGAGTGCAGTAGCCTTTTCCCCATCTGCAGCCTCAGAACTGTGCATTATCTCAGAGTCACAGAGCTTCTCCACATCCAGGGTCACCTGGCTTTTCCTAGCTGCCACCTGCAGCAGCCTCTTGAGCTTCTCCATCTTATCCTTCAAGACATTAACATCCAGACTGGACTCATCTCCATAACTGTCGAGAGGGGACCGGCTGGAGGCTGCAAGAGCCAGTGTCTTGTTCTCCAGGTCCAGCTGTAGGATGCGCTCCTTCAGCTTCTGGATGGCCAGCTGGTCCTTCTGCTTGGCTTTCTCATAGGTGCCCAGTAGTTCAGACACCTCAGATATTTGATTCTCTAGGGCTGCTACCCTTTGCTCTTCTATCTGAGAATGCTGGCGCAGCTGGTCCTCTGCAAGGGCTGTCTGTAAAACAAAGGAACATACAAAAATGCATCCAGAAAAGTCACAAAGCCCTATAGCCAACAGGGCTGGGAGTAGGGGTGGGGGGTAAGGGGGATGGGGGGGAGGCAAGGAAGCAAAAGGGTCATAAGATTGGGATGGCCTGGAAAGCTGGAACTGGGGATTTTTAATATGCAGTTCTCTGTGTATCTACTGTTTCTACTATAGTTTTCCATTTTCTACTGAGCATGAATATAAAGTATGTTCCTGTTAATCATGTGCTTCCCCAAATCCTATTAAGAAGTCAAGCAACATTCTTTTCACTTTCCAATATTCCTGGCAATACAAAAGCAAGTTGGATTTCTCTCTACTTTGAAAGGAGGCACTATAGAAACAGTAGTTTTCTAAAACAGGCAAACCTCAGCTGAGGGCAATGACAAGACAGTCTTCTGGGAATTGCCTCCCTCAGTCACTCTGCCTACTGGCACACACTTCTCAGTGGACACACTACCTTTCATTATACGGCTGTCATTACATTGCCTCACAGCACAATCAATAAGATGCCAACACCCACAGGCCTAGCCAGAGCTGGCTGGCTCAGACCCAGCCATACTGAGAAACTCCTCTTCCTGTTGGAAGGGCTCTGTACTGTAACACCACACAAAACAGGATTTCCCAGGACTCACCAACTGAATTTTTCAATATCAAACAGCAAAGTGCATGCTGGGAATGTGGCACAGAACTGTAATCCCAGCACTCAAGAAAGCTTGGGGTCAGCTCTGGCTATACCAAGACCCTGTCTAAAAAAAAAAAAAGCCAGCCTGGTGCCACATATTTTTAGTCCCAGCACTCAGGAGGCAGAGGCAGGCAGATCTCTGTAAGTTCTAGGCCAGCCAGGTAAGCCAGGATTACAGAATGTCTCAAAAATAAATACCTACCAAATGAAAAAAAAAACCTTAATATTTCCTACTTGAGTGTTAAGGAGATGAAGGCAGTTACCTTCCTCATTTCCTGTTGCAACTGGGCCTGGAAATGGCTTTTAAGACGGACAGCCTCTTCCTGAAGCTCCTGTAGCCGGGGATCCGGCCGGTTCTTCTCCTCTCGAATGGCCTGCAGCTCACCTTTCAGCTCCTCTACCTCACGGGTCAGCTGCTTGGTCTGCAATTCAAACCCTTCTATCTGATCAGCTGCATATGCTCGCCCTGCCAGGGCTTCTCTGGTCTCTTCTAACCGAAGCTCTACGTCCTGGCGCTGGGTCCTCTCCTCCTGCAACAGTTTCTGGAGCTCACGGAGCATCAAGGCATGGTCACTTTGCTCCTGTGCCCGATCATGCTGTTGTGTGATAAGTCGGGCTTTGGTTTCTGTTATCTGCTCCTGCAGCCCCTTCAATTCTCCCTCCAGACGGCCCCGCTCTTCCTCTGCCTTCTTATTGGCATCCTCCAAGTCCTGTTTCATCTTCTTCTTGTCAGCCAGGTAAGAGGCCTCCATACGGGACTTCTCTTGGGTGACTGTAGCCAAGGAGCTGGTCAAAGTAGCCAACTGAGTCTTCAGCTGATGTAATCTTTTGTCCATTTCACCACCCGCAGATGGCCCATCCCCACTGCTGCTGCTTACCCCACTCTCTGATCCACTGGCCTCTTCGGACTTTGGAGGTAATGGTCCACGGACCACTCTATCGTCTTCTACCCCAAACTCACCCTTGGTGCTGGTGAGACTGGCTGCAGTATCCAGGCTAGTGGCGGTCCCGGTGCTATCCTCGCTGTGTGTGGAGCATCGGTCATCCACTGAGTCAGGAAGGGTGAGACCTGGAGGCTGCACACCTGTGAGACCCACATCCGCCTCGTGGGATACAGACAGTACCTTGATGCTGGCCTCTAGGGCTTCCTTCTCTTTCAGCAGGCTTTTGTAAGCACGGACCACATCCTTGAGCCGTGCCTGGTACTGGAGAAGCTGCTTCTTCTGGGTCTCTATGGTCTCCAGCAGGTCCTTCTTGCTCGGGCCGCCCCCAAAATTCATTCCAAACTTCTCCATGGGGGTTCTGGAGTGGGCAGCTACTCCACGTCAGCGTTCCAGCAGCTGTTCAGAGAGCCGTAAAGGGGGATAGAAGCGAGGCAGAGAGGGCTGTCAGACCGCAGGCCGCACACTGGGTCCACCCAACGGTCCGGCACCGGACGCAGGACACGGGGTGGCCAGGCAGAAGCGCTGCGGGTCCAGGCCAAGGGTGGGGGCCAGTACCCCCTTGGGAGGCGGGGCGACGCTGATCGCCGCGGCTCTCCAGTGCTGGCCCAGCAGCTGCTCCGCCCTCGCCGCTCCGCTGGCCACCGCAACCCGGGCCCGCCCCTCCGCCCAGGTCTTAGGCAGCAGTGGGTTCCATAACGACTTCTTAACAACTGCGGCCAGTGCACAGTGACGCTTCCAGGTCGGCTGGAAGTGACGACATTATACGCCACAGACTCCGCCCCCAGCGGAGATGGGCAGGATTTCCTCAGTCCTGCTAAGAAGGCTCCCTGTTGAGGACCCAGACCCGCTCGTTGGGAAGAGCAAGCTGGCGAGAGTCCAGGGTTTAGTGGTAGTGAGCCGGGGTTTAGTGAAGAAGCCTAACTTTGCCCTCCGACTGCCACCAATGAGCGACAGAGGGCGACGTCGCCCTGTGTTTTCCCCAAACACCCAGAAGGATGCTCTACTATTTGGAGCAATGTCCAACATGTCCCTAAAAGACAACAGTTAAAACTTCTAATATACCAGGAAAACGCACCCAACACTTAGCACATAGCATAATAGTACCTTCCTTAGTTCTGCTTCTAAAGGGGTACTATATAGCCATGAAGTCCATCCTGGATGCCAGCATATGCCAGAGCGCCTCATAAAAGATTTTGCTATTTGATTTTTGCAAAATTCTGTTCAGAGGGTATCATTAAGCACATAAAGCATTACTTTACAGTTATGTGAACATACAGCACAGAGAAAAAACATGCCCAACGTCATATAGCTACTAAATTTAAGAATCCTATCTCGGTCTGCCTCTCAACATAAGTGCTATGCCAGCCTTTTCCCCCAAGGAGCCCACAATCCAGTGAGGCATCAGACATGCAAACAAGTAGATCCTGCTCTCACACTGGTCTAGTAGAAGTGGCATAGAAGAGGCAGGAGGCCTGGCTAGAGGAGACACAGAGGCTGTTAGAGAAAATACTTTGGGGTTTGAAGAATGAATGATGACTGCCCACCTAACTGCAGATATGGGACAGCAAGCATCAAGACCAGTGGAAAAGATTCTAAGATTCTAAGAACCTTTTGGGGTATCAGTGTCCCTGACTTTCCCAGAAAGCATTAAGAATCATTTCAAGCAGTAGTTTATGGGAGAGAGGTGACAACGGACACGCTGAAACAAACACATTAAAAGATTTTAATATCCAGCACTCGGGAGGCAGAGGCAGGCGGATCTCTGTGAGTTCGAGGCCAGCCTGGTCTACATAGTGAGTTCCAGGACAGCTGGGGCTACAGGGAGACCCTGTCTCAAAAAGACCAAAAAAAAAAAAAAAAGATTTAATATCAAGAAGAGGATACTATCAAGATTTGTGTGGGGCCTGCCACCAGGTCTAACAGACGTGAGTTTAATCAACCAGGACCCACATAATGGAAGAGAACTGACTCCCACTGGTTAACCACGCGCATCCACATACAAAATAAAAATGAAAACATTTTTATTGGCTTCTACACACGCATCCACACGCAAAATAAAAATAAAAACAAATGTTTTTTAAAACCTTGGAGATACCAAGGGGCCTGGAGGTCTGTGAGGAAGCTCTTTAAAACACAGAAAGAGACAGTAGTGAAATACAACAGTGAGGCAGAGACTGTTACTATATTAAAATTCTTCTTGGAAGGCCAAGGCCGTGGAAGCTCTGTGAGTTCGCGGCCAGCCTGGTAGAGGTCCAGGTCAGCCTGAGCTACACACCCGAGACCCTGTCTCAAAATCCAAAAGTCACCAAAACAAAGAGGATAAACTACATTGAGAATCTTTTCAATGAGCTCTTCGGTCTTGTCAAAGACCTTAGGAACGCAAGCCTATGACCGACGAGCAAAGCAAAAGTGCGCATGCACTCTAGCTGCGGGGCAGTCAGGCCTCCGTAGGCTTCAACCTTTCCGCTAGCGCGATGTGGGCGGAGCTGGGGGGGCCGGGCCCAGAGGGGGCGGGGCCACGTGACGTCGGGCGGGCCCTGACGCGCGGAGGCGGTGGCGGCGGCGGCACCTCCTCCTTCTGCTGTTGCGCCCCATCCCCCCGCGGCCGGCCGGTTCCAGCCCGCACCCCGCGTCCCTGCCCGCGCCCCCGCCCCGGGCCCCACCATGGGCCTCACGGTGTCCGCGTTGTTTTCGCGGATCTTCGGGAAGAAGCAGATGCGGATCCTCATGGGTGAGGCAGATCGAACGTGCGGCCCGACTGGGGGCACCGGCCGCGCCGCAGCCCTCCACCCCCGCATCCCTCCAGCCGAGCTCACCTGGCACCCTGACTCCCAGACCCCCACCCCCAAAGCCTCCCGGGCCTCGGCTATCAAGCAGGCCGGGATATGCAGTGTCGGCCCCGGGTCTGAATCCCGGAGCTGGGGCCTGGGTGGGGTGAAGCTTCCTCCGCCCCAGCCCGGCTGCTCAGAAGGGAGGATTCCGCCCTTGGAGACGACTTTTAAGAGGAGCGCGGCCTTGCTCCCGTGCCCCTCACCCTCCAAGCCCCTCTCGCCCCTTGCCCACTTAAGGTGCAGGAGTTGGCACCCACCACCCAGGCTGCCCTCCAGGCCCGGAAGGTAGAGAACAGCGCGCACCTGGAGGCGCTCCCGCTCTCCGCCCCCATCACCATCAACTGGCCGGCCTCTCCCTTTCCCTGGTCTCTAGGGGGCTCTCGCTCCCATCTCCATTCTGTGCCCCTCTCCGTTGCAGTTGGCTTGGATGCAGCCGGCAAGACAACCATCCTGTACAAACTGAAGTTGGGGGAGATTGTTACCACCATCCCCACCATAGGTGAGCCCGGGGACGAGGCAGGAGGTGGCAGGAGCGCCGCAGCGGGCCTTGGGACCAGTTGTGCCTAGGCCCTTATCAGGTGCTGACCCTGACACCAGATACAGCTACTTGAGAAGTGGGTCATGGTATCTCTGCCTGCCTGATGGTGCCAGAGGCGGGGAGGGTGAGCCTAGCCCCGCCCTATGTGTTGACCTCCGGTCGTTCAGGGTTCTATTTCCCCTGGCCTTGGTCATTACCTTCTGGTTTTGTGACCCTGTGGGATCTGAGTAGTTTTAATGAGTTCTTTCAGAACTTCTTTTCTTTTTTCTCCCCTAATTCTCTGCAGGCTTCAATGTGGAAACAGTAGAATATAAGAACATCTGTTTCACAGTCTGGGATGTGGGAGGCCAGGACAAGATTCGGCCTCTGTGGCGGCACTACTTCCAGAACACTCAGGTGCAGTGGGGATGGAGTGTGGGGGGACTACCCCGGAAAAAGGTGTTAGGACCAGGACTGAGCTGTTGGCTAAGTCCAAGGCCCTCAGGCCATGAAGGCCCCACCCCCACCTGCTTTACTTACCTTTATTCATCCTTAAGGATTTCCCTTAGCCTTGTCTGAGACTTCACCACCTTGGACTTCTGGAATATAGGGTTCAGGGGTCACATAGCCTGATTTAGGTCTCAGCTACAGTTTTCCACATCTTTTAGTCTGCTTCCTTGGTCTCTTTTGCGGTGGTGTCTCTGCAGAGCCGTAATGGACGCTTACTAGATGACACTAGGTTACTAGGTTGACACGACTAAAGATGGGAGAAGAGCAAATAAGCCAGCTTAGAGCAGGACCCGGGTAGAAGTGATCCCTTCTTGTTCCTTTCTTCCTTCCCACCCAGGGTCTGATCTTTGTGGTGGACAGTAATGACCGAGAGCGGGTCCAGGAGTCTGCTGATGAACTCCAGAAAATGGTGAGTATCTAGATCCTGGGAACTAAGCCCTTGGCTTGGGGCTAGAGAGCTCTTTGTGGGAGTATGAAAGTCTAAACACCCTGTGGGTGGGGAGTAGTACAAGTCCTGTTTGGGACAGGATTGACCTTTTCCATTCTCATACCTTTACACCTGAGCCTCAAGAGTTGGGAGGGAAGGAGGGGATTGTATATGGTAAATAGAAACAGCAGCTCACATTCTTAACTATTTGGAAATTTTGTCATTTTTACTTAGGGCAGGTCCTCAGAAGGACTTCTCTGGAAGTAAAGTTTAGGTGGCCTTGAGCTCTTCTCTAACTGTCTTAGATATGCTGTCTTTTTCTTACAAAGAACCTGACAAGTAGAAAGAGGGATTCTTCAACAAAGCAGTCAGGAAGGTGCCTGGGGACCCCTTGGAACCACTGGTACCACCCTGTTTCCTCCCCTCTCAGTTGCAGGAGGATGAGCTGCGGGATGCAGTGCTGCTGGTGTTTGCCAACAAGCAGGACATGCCCAATGCCATGCCTGTGAGCGAGTTGACTGACAAGCTGGGGCTTCAGCACTTGCGCAGCCGCACGGTAAGGGTCTTGCCCTCTTTGTACTGGGCCTTCCCTTTCCTTGGGAGCCATGGCTGGGGCAGCTGTATAAATGCACCCCTTTTCTTCCCTACTGCTGATTTCTTTATCTTTCTCCCTGCAGTGGTATGTCCAGGCGACCTGTGCCACCCAAGGCACAGGCCTGTATGATGGGCTGGACTGGCTGTCCCATGAGCTATCAAAGCGCTAGCCAGCTAGGGGCAGGCCCCTGCTGCCCGGAAGCTCCCGCGTGCATCCCGGGATAACCAGACTCCCGGACTCCTCAGGCAGTGCCCTTCCCTCCCACTCTTCCTTCCTACAGACAGGCCTCTGCTCCTGCTCCTGCCTGCATGTTCTCTCTTGTCGTTGGAGCCTGGAGCCTTGCTCTCTGGGCACAGAAGGGTCCACTCTCCTGCCTGCTGGGACCTGTGGAAGGGCTTCCTGGCCAAGGCCCCCTCTCCCAGAGGAGGAGCAAGGATCTGGATTTCATTTTGTTTTGTTTTGTTTTCTGTTTTGGGTGTACCCTTGGGGCCAGGTTGGGAGGGAGAAAGTGAGGGCTCCGGGTGGTGCTATGATGTGGAACTGGATATTGAGTAATAAATTTGCTGTGGTTTGTACTTGGTGTTATTTGTAGCCTGGAAGTGGGAGGCTGGGCTATTGGGTATAAAAAGACATTATGGGAGAGGCTCAAAGCAGCTGAGCTGTAGGGCCAACACACTGACACATGAACCCTTTTTCTTACTCAGCTTCTCTCTCCTTAATTGTGGACTGGAAATCCAAAATCCCATTCCTTCCTAGACTCTAAGGAACGCTATTTTAGGGTGTCAGAACCTACCTTTATCATTCCACAAGCCACTGAGCTCCTCTCCCCATCTTTTAGCTAGCTACTTAGTTCTTCATAGGAGTCTTGCACACGAGGAAGAATGTACATTAAAAAAGATAGATCCCAAGACACACTTCAGAAAAGTGATTGATGAGGTCTAGTCTGAGTCCCAACAACATGCATCTTTAAATTATCTGAATGGTTCCAGCTCTGGTCAGGATCTATTAGCCTTATTTGGCAAAACACTGGTGGAGCCTGAGGGTCACAATCCCTTGTGAGGCACCACTGGAACTCTGCTGGGAAGACCCCATCTATGCCGAATGAGGGACACGGCTGTGAGTCATTCCCCAAGCAGGGTTGTCTGGCAGCTTCCTGGCAGATCCCAGCAAAGTTTTAAACAAGGCCCACTGTCACTACCATCATTCCTTTTGTTTATCTTCATTTCATGTTTTCAGTTTCTCCAGGTTCTGGTTGGGATTTCCTTGAGCTTTGTAGAAAGTGATGGAACAGAGACTGTTCGGAGAGGAGAGGCTGGTATCTTTACTGGCAGCTCTGGCTTTCTGTCTAGCCAGTGACCTACCCACCAGCAGTACGGCTGGGGATTGGCAAGGAGCAGTGCTGGGACTCCATCCAGGCTATTCTATCTGAGCCAAGCCCTCCAGGATAATATGAGTGCTTTGGTCCTTTGTGGTTGTCTATCTAGTTTGCACTCCTTCCCTACAAAGTAATTTCCAAAATATTTTGACCCTGTCTTCCCCAAAGCCCTAGAAACAGATTTTCCTTGGCTATCTTGAACTTTAAAAAAAAAAAAAAAAAAAAAAGGAAAGGAAATTTGAGCCACAGGAAAGCCAAGCAGAACTCACTTGCTAGGAAGTAAAGAGCTTGGATTCTTATCTTGTTAAATAGAAAAGTAAAGAAAGGAAGGGACAAGTCTAAAGTCACAGGTTGCAGTACTGATTCCTAGTCTGAGCCTACCTCATTGTCTGGAGTTAGCAGAGAAGACAAATGCAGAGAAGACATCCTCTAGACTGGATTAATGTTGCTAGGCCAGTGCCCTTTCCCCAGTGTGGTGAGATAAGAGGCAGCCCTTACAGTCACAATGCTCCCGGGTCACAGAGATGCTGGGCTCTAGGCTAGCTTCTGCCTGGCAAGTTCCTCTGGGAACATCTTCTGGTGGGTACTATAGGCCTTATTCCAGGCCATATGGCCTGTGGGGCCTCACCACTGGGAGTAAGGCAGGGCCGGACAGAGTCATCATCTCTGGCACCGGCCCCATGGCTGATTTGGAGTGGATACACAGACATCCAAAGGCCGAGGACCTAAGGGTTGGGCTCATCAGCTGGGCAGGAACCTACCTCACCTTTGAAGCGTGTAAGAATAGAGTCACAGCTACTGCAAAGAGTTTGGGCAGGAGACAGGTAACGAGGCCAACTTGGACTAGACTTTAAAACTCTGTGTGTGTGTGTGTGTGTGTGTGTGTGTGTCTTACACTCTCAGCCTAATCACTCGCTTAGTCTCTGCTGTTGCCAGACTAAGACACTTTTACTCCAGGCTTTGCTCCTGGATCTGCACTGCTCCAGCTCTCAAAAATGTTTTCCTGAGATGAAATCTCACTGCTGGCCTGGCCGCTTCACCCTCTTCCAGTATTTCCTACACTCCATCCTAGGGCAAGGTGGTTGTGTCATCACAAAGAGGAAAGTTGGGGAGCCCAGGCTGGAAGGCAGAACTGGGCATCCAGGGGAAGCTGGACCATAGCGCAAGGCCTGTGTTTCTGATCCATTTTAGAGGGGAGCATCAGCATCTCTGTAACAGATGACTGAGTGAAGCAGGAGCAAAGTCCTCTCTCATAAACCAAATTTATCACAGTGAAACAAACAATTGTATCTCAACAGTCTATACCCTGGAGTAAGGCTGCCTATTAGAGTGCTTTCTTTGAGGGCCGGTACTGAAATATGTGGAGTATGTGCTATCCAGGAGCAGCAGAAACATGAAGGAATTTTTTATTTATTTATTTTTTTTTATTTTTATTTATTTATTTATTTTATTTTATTTTATTTTTTTATTTTTTTTTTGGTCTTACTGAGACAGGGTCTCCCTGTAGGTCTAGCTGGCCTGGAACTCACTATGTAGACCAAGCTGGGCTCGAACTCAAAGAGATCTGCCTACCTCTGCCTCCCCAGCACTGAGATTAAAGGCATGTGCCACCATACCCAGCAAAAGAAGTTAATCTTAAAGGAAAGTGCTTTTTAAAAATAAAAATAAATTATTAAAGAATGGGAGCAAGGGAGAGAGTGCAATTTAGCTCCTATTAACTATAGAATTGCTCATTGGGTGTTTTTTTAAAGACAGGGTCTCACTATATAGCCCTTGAATGATCTGGAACTCACTATGTAAACCAGGCTAGCCTCAAACTCAGGGATCTGCCTGCCTCCACCTCCTAAGTGCTACGATCAAAAGCATGCACCGCCCCACAGGGTTCATTGGCTCTTTTTTTTTTTTTTGCGGGGCAGGGGGGGGCTCACGTACATGCATGCAGAGGTCAGAGGACAACTTGCAGGAACTGGTTCTCTCTTTTCCCCTTACTGAGACAATCTCTCTTATTGTTTCTGCTCACACTGGGGCATCTGGCTGGTGAACTTCCATCTCATCATAGCAGTGCTAGGATTGCAAATTACATTGTGTGTGTTTATGTGCCTCTGTGTGTGTGTGTGTGTGTGTGTGTGTGCATATGTGTATGTAGGGTGCACATATGCTATGACACATGACACATGTAGATCAGAGAGGACAACTTGCAGGAGTCAGTTCTCTCCTTCCACCATACGGGACCCAGGGATCAAACTCAGATAGTCAGGCTTGGCCGCACACACCCTTACCTGCTGAGCTATTTCACCAGCCTGCGTTCAGCACTTTTCATGTGAATTCCAGGGATCAAACTCAAGCTACCAGGCTTTCATGGCAAGCACTTTTACCCACTGAGCCATCTAGCCAGCCCTCATTGCATCTTAAGGAGCCTTATGGCTGTAGCAGTGGAGCAGCCCAGAAATCTTTTGATTATGCTAGTTAAGAGGGTGGAAACATTCATAGCAAGGAGATGCCAGGGAAGATGTGGAAAGGAGGGTGGTTGGTCTTGGTGAAGGTGCTGGTGGTGCCAGGGGTGGCAGTTTGCAGGTCTTCAGCCCATAACTTGCTGGCATTCATAATCCTCTTCTTCCTCCAGAGCTGGGAGCTCCTGGTGAGCAATGAGCTTGATGCACAGGCCGTGGTGCGGCTAAAGAGCTTGCAGGGCCTCTACCTGCTGTGTGAAGCAGATGGCACTGTGTGTTACGGCAGGCCAAGAACTAGCCACCACGGATGCTTCCTGATCCGTTTCCACCGGAACAGCAAATGGACCCTCCAATGCATAATCTCTGGTCGTTATCTGGAGTCTGATGGTGAGGATGTATTCTGCAACTCCAGGGTCCTCTCAGCTTACCACATGTGGACCCCCCGGCCAGCCTTGCATGTCCATGTGATCCTCTACAGCCCCATCTACCGCAGCTATGCCCGGGCTGACCATACCGTGGGCCGAATCTGGGTAGATGCAGCACTTCCCTGCCTAGAGGAATGTGGTTTCCTATTGCATTTTCAAGATGGATGTTATCACCTGGAGACCTCTACACACCACTTCTTGTCCCGAGTAGACCGGCTGGTCCCTCAGCGCTCATCACAGACAGCTTTTCACATGCAAGTCCGGCCTAGAGGGATTGTGGCACTGTGTGATGGAGAAGGGGGCACATTATATCCACAAGGCTCACGTCTACTCCTGGGCCTGGGCTCCAGTCCCATGAGGGGTGAGGAGTGGTTCATCCTACAGCACTTCCCAACCTGGGTCAGCCTAAGGTCAAAGTCTCGGCGATTCATCTCAGTCGTCTATGGCAAGTGCTGCGTTCAATATCACCATGGAGGGAGGAAAGACCAAGTACTAAAGAGAAGAAATTGTATTCAGGACCAGCAAGAGTTCTTGTATCTAACTTATAAGGAAGACTCTGGGGCCCCAAGGGGATGACTTGAGAAAGATTGACAGTTAGAGATACGGGCTTTAAAGGAAAGTCACCTGGGTCTTCTCCAGATTATTATGGTCTAGCATAGGGTTGAGGAGGGGAAAATACAGGGAAGCCCAGCAATAAGCATGAAGGAGGGCTAGGACTGAGGGTAAAGCCAGGCTAGAATTCTGTTCTTTTGTACCTCCTCTGCAGATGCTGAGGTGTGTGCTGCCTCTGAGCGCTTGACCCCAATGTCCTTGTACCAGTATGAGTGTGACACAGAAAGTCCCACCTTACAACTTCGTTCAGCCAATGGTTACTACCTAGCCCAGGTGAGGCTCTGATGTTCAGTACAAGAAATGGTAAGAGCTGAGCACTCCTCATCTAGACAACACTTTCTCCTTCTCCAGTATGTATGGCCAGAAAAATTAGGTGAGCTGTGCAGACCCTACCTGATAAACATCCATTTTCACCCAATGGACCTTCTTTTATTTAAAAAAAAACTATTTTATTGAGGCATAATTTGAACAAAATGAAAATTACATGATATATATTATACACATTGTGTATATATGAACAAGTTATATGAATAAATTGCACTTGTGAAATTCAGTATGCTTCAACAAATGTATACAACCATGCCACAGTCATACCACAAATTAGAGACTATTTCCACCACCATAAAAATTCCCAACTGCCCCCTTTCTCTCTATCCTTGGCCCTCTTACACCACTGGCCTGGTCTGTGGTTGTTCTGACATTATGGATTAGATTCACCTACTAGAATTTCATTTAAATAGACTCATATGGGGGCTCAGCAGTTAAAAGCACTGACTGCTCTTTCAGAGGACCTGGGTTTGATTCCCAGCACCCACATGGTAGTTAACAACCATCTGTAGCTCCAGCTCTGATGGGGCTCTGATGCCGTCTTCTGACCTCCGTGGGTATTGCACAACACGGGTGCACTTACACACATGCAGGGAATACACTCATACACATAAAATAAAAATAATAAATAAAATTATAAATGGACTCATATGGTATGCATGCTTCTTCTAGGGGGAGGAATATTACTAAGATTCACCCATGTTGTTGCATATCTCTATATTCTTTTTTATGGCTGAATGGTAGCCTCTAATACTACTCAGAAGTATAAACATGATTTATTTATCCATTCTGTTGTTAAACACTTGGGTTATTTCCAGCTTGGGTTACTATGAATAAAGTTGCTATGAGCATTTGTGTGCAAGCTTTTTGCAAGCTTATATTTTTCATTTATCTTAGGTAAGCTCTTGGGAGTAGAATTACCAGGTCATATGATGGATGTATATTTAATCCTTCAAGAAAATGCCATACGGTTTCAGCTGGGTGTGGTAGGGTACACCTGTAGTTCCAGCACTTGGGAGATAGAGGCAGGTAGATCAGGACAGATTCAAGGCCAACCTTGGTTATATATTGACTTTGAGGCCAACCTAGGCTACATAAGATCCTGGGTTTTTGTCTGGTTGGGTTTTTTTTTTTGAGGGGGGGGGTGGAAGTTTTTGTTGTTGTTGTTATTTGTTTTGAGATAGGGCTTCCATGTAGTCACAATTGGCCTGGAACTTGTGAAGGCCAGGCTGCCCATGATCTCTCAGAGAGATCTACCTGCCTCTGCCTCACAAGTACTGGGATTAAAGGTGTGTACCACCATATTCTGCTAAGATTTGAAAAAAAAATAAAAGGACAGAAAATGTCAGTTTTCAAAAGTAGCTATACCATTTTATATTTTGCCAGTGAAGGATGAGGGTTCTAATTGTTCCATATCCTCATCAGCACTTGGTGTTGTCCATCTTTTCACTATAGTTACTCTGGCGGCTATGTAATGGCATCTTATTATCCTGTAGTTTCCATTCACATTATAAATAGCTATTTAAGCATCTCTTCATATATCTACTGGCTAATTATGTGTCTTCTCTGTGAGTTGTCTTTATTATTATTGTCCATTTGTTATTGGATCATTGGTTTTAAACTGAAGAGATCTTCATATCTTCTAAAGTCAAATCCCCTGCCAAACATATGAGTTGTATATGCTTCCTCTCAATCTGTATCTTGCCTTTTCATTTGCTTAAATATGTTTTGAGAAGCAAGGAGTTTTGGGTTTGGTTTGGTTTTGTTTGAGACAGGATCTCACTATGCAGACCAGATTAGCTTCAAACTCTCAGAGATCCACTTGCCCTGTCTTCCAAGTGCTGGGATGAAAGGCATACACCACTATGCTCAGCAAATTTTTGTTTGTTTAACTTCAAAGTCCAATTTTCAAAACTTTTAACTACTTAATCCTTTTTCATCCCAATAAATCACTATTCACTCACATTACAAAGACTTTCCCTTATGTCTTCTAGATGTTTCATAATTTAGTTTTTACCTGATACATTTCAAAATTATTTTGGAGTCAGGGTCAAGGTTTATTTCTCATATGATATCCTGGTCTTATTTTTTAATGCTGTTCTCTGGGTCACACTTCAAATTGATGGAGGTGGGAGAGCTGAGACCACAACATGGTTTTTTGTGGAGATGGGTTTTGGTTTGGTTTGATTTGGTTTGGTTTGGTTTGGTTTGGTTTGGTTTGGGTTTGGTTTGGTTTGGTTTCCTTGTAAAAAGGATTTAAAAGCTTAAGGCATACACAGGGAAAATTACAGAGGCTGCAGAGGGGAAGGGATAGGGTACAGAAATAGGGTCCAGGAATAAAACTGACAGAAGAAAGGTGAGGTTGTTTGTGCTTACTTCTGCTCTGTTCCTGATATTCTCTCCAGAGGCGCCACAGGGCAGTGACAGCTGATGGGCATCCCCTGGAGTCTGACACCTTCTTCCGTGTGCACTGGAATTGTGGAAAACTCATCCTGCAGTCCTCCAATGGGCGTTTTCTGACCATTGCATCCAATGGCTTGCTAATGGCTAATGCCGCCAATCCAGGTGAGCTCAACAACTCCCCTGCCAGGTTAATCCAAGTTGAGAGGAAGCTGAAATTTAAATTTAATTTTTAAAATTTAAAGTTTATTATTTTTATTTTAGTATATGAGTGTATTGACTGCATTAGTGTAAGTGCACCTGTGTCATGCAGTGCCTGTGGAAGTCAGAGAAAAGTGTTAGATTCCTCTGGAACTGGAATTATGGTCGGTTTTCAGCCACCTTGTGGGTGCTGGGACTCGAACTTGGATCCTCTGCAAGAGCAACCATTGCTCTTAACCACTGAGCCATCTATCCAGCCCCAAGCATTTTAATTTTAAAATTTGTATATAGTAATAGTAGTAGTAAGAGTATTGTATGTGATATGTGGAGAGAGAGAGAGAGAGAGAGAGAGAGAGAGAGAGAGAGAGCTACAGAGCATTTATGGAGATCAACTTTTGGAGGTCAGTTTTGGTTCTTTCCTTTTGCTGTGGATTCTAGGGATGAACTCAGACTGTCAGGCTTGGTGGGAAGTGTCTTTACCTGCTGAACCATCTCGCTGGCCTGAAATATGACTTTTTTAAAAAGTGATTGGAAAAAAAAAAGAAAAGCCGAAAAAAAGGAATTGGAAACACTGAAGTTTAGATCAGAAGTTTTAGGTGCACCTATATGCTCAGTCACTGGATTCTTGTTGCTGGACAAAAAAAAAAAAGTACAAAACCCATCTCTTTGAGTTTCAGTTTCACTGTCTGAAAAATGGAAAAGATCCCATTCTGTTGCTTCACAGGGTTGTTTTGGGGATTAAAAAGATTAACACATCCCAAAGGAAAGAAGAATATGTAAATCTCTTGTGCTTCATGCTGTGCCAAGTGCTCTCACCAACATTTCATGAACACCTAGCATAAGACCTGGCATATAGCAGATGTCCATTAAAAGCTGAAATACCAACAATGGGAGTTGATGGTTCAGTGGTTAAGAGCATGTACTGCTCTTTCAGGGAGTACAAGTTCTGCTCCCATCACCCAAGATGGGTAACTCACAACCACCTGTAATTCCAGCTCCAGGAGGATCTGACTCCACTGGCACAGGCTGCACTCACATGCACAAACCCATAGATATACACAAACATACACAAAATTGAAAATAAATTTGGGGGAGGGTCTTTTTGAGGCAGGGTCTCCCTGTAGCCTCAGCTGGCCTGGAACTCACCATGTAGACCAGGCTGGCCTCGATCTCACAGGTTCACCTGCCTCTGCCTCCTGAATGCTGGGATTAAAAGTGTGTGCCATCATGCCCAACTTGAAAATAAAATATTTCTTTAAATACTGACAACATCCTGGGGCTAGAATGATGGCTCCATGAGTAAAGCACTTGCTACACAAACATGAAGACCCACATTCTAATCCCTAGCACCCACATAAAAAACTGGGTGTTGCTGTGAGTCTGTGAGTGAGTGCCTGTAACCCCAGCACTGGTCCAGGGAGGAGGATGGAGAGAGACAGGAGCATGACTAGGGTTTGCTGGCTTCCAGCCTTCCTGGAAAAATACTGAGCTCCAGGTTCAGTAAGAAGCCCTGACTCAAGGGAATAAAGCAAAAAGTGATTAGAGGGGGGTGCCCAACAACCTCCTCTGGTCTCCATGAATGTGTGCCTTGGCACACAGAAAAACACGCATGCATCACACACAAACACACACACAAATACTGACAACATCCTTCAGCAGTTAGTGTCCCTCTCCTTCCTTCTGGAAAAACATGCCGAGGCTGCCCATCCGGATAATGCTTTCCTACTTCTTTCAGGCCCAAACGAGGAACTGGGGATTCAATTTGCCAACCGCCCCTTCCTGATCTTACGAGGTCGGTATGGGTATGTGGGCTCCTCTTCAGAACATGACCTGATTCAGTGCAACATGGATCAGCCTGACTGCATTCAGCTGCTGCCTTGCCACCAGGGCATCTACCACTTTCAGGGTGAGTGGCTCCTCTTCCTGGGCCCAGAGATCACAGTCTAGCCCCAGCCTCTGCTTTGGGCTAGACTTCAAGATCTGCCACCCGTAGTCTGTTCACCACTCATCATAAAAATGAAAACAGCAGGGTTTCTGTTTGTTTTCACATTTCAAGGTTCCATATGGGTTAGCAGAACAAGAACTGGCAAAATCCCAGCCGAAGGACCTGCTAAGGCAGGCAGGTTGTGACCTCAGGGGAGGGTGGCAAGCTTAGGGGAAGACCTCTTGAGGTTTAAGACTGTTTAGAGAACTTTCCAAATGGCCAACCAACCTGAGCTCTTCCCTCCTCAGCACAGGGTGGATCCTTCTGGTCAATAACATCTTTTGGCACCTTCCGCCCTTGGGGAAAATTTGCCCTCAACTTCTGCATAGAACTTCAGGGGAGCAACTTGCTCACGGTGCTGGCACCCAATGGTTTCTACATCCGAGGTGACCGAAGTGGCACACTATTGGCAGACAGTGAAGATATTACCAAAGAATGTATCTGGGAATTTTAGGTAAGGGAGAGGGTTAACACTGGGGGAAACAGGAGTTGAGGTGTGTGAAGGAGTTGTGGGTGGTGAAGGTGTGTGATGCAAAGACCAAAATGCACTACTGGCCTGACTTCCATCTAAGAACTGATCAACTCCAGAGGTTAATTCCAAATCTGTACCATTCTTTGCAGACTTCTAAAGCTGGTCTTGCTAGAAAAGGAAGAAAATGATCACATCTGAATTTCTCAGTGTTATGCCACACTGACACATGTGTTTGAAGGGCCTAGAGGGGACAAAGTGAGCGACATCCTAACCTATGTCTCTTAAGATTCAGAATTTTACCCCATTTGGGGGAACAACGAATGACTTTGGGGATGCACGTTGGTTGCCGGGGGGGGGGGGGTTGATGTGTTTTCTTTTTTAAGATTTATTTTTATTTTATGTCTATGAGTGTTTGCCTGCATGTGCACTACATGCATGCCTGGTACCCACAGAGTACAGGTGAGGTTGTCCAGTCCTCTGGAACTCGAGCTGTAGATAGCTGTGAGCAACTATATGGGTTCTGGGAACAGAAACTGGGCTCTATGCAAGAGCAGCAAATGTTCTTAACCACTGAGTCATCTCTCTAGCCCCAAAAGATATTTTTTCTATTCTTATCCCCTGGTTTATCTCCAGCCCTAATTCTTCTCTAAAATTCTAACCTCATCTTTCTCCAATGTCTTTATGAAAGGTTGATTTAACTTCAATGTGCCAGTTCCTGAAAATCAGTATTGCTGATTCAGTATCCTCATCCTTCCCTTCTAAGGTGTATTAATTACTTTTCTGTTGCTATGATAGAACCACCATGACCAAGGGAACTTATAAGAGGTTATTTAGCTTACAGTTCTATAGGGGCAAGAGTCCATCACGGTGGGGAGGTGTGGTGGCCGAGGTGGCTGGAGAAGGAGCAGAAGCTAAGCTCTCACATCTTCAAGTAGGCATGGGAAGCAAAGAGTGACTGGCAATCCGGCAAGGCTTAAGAACTCTCTCAGCCCGCCCCCAGTGACATGCTTCCTCCAACATAGCCACACTTTCTAAGACCTCCCAAAACAGTGACACCAACTGGGGACAAAATATCCAAATCCTTGGAGCCTATGGGGCACATTCTCATTCAAACCACCACATAAGGCAAGTCTCTTTTTCTGCCTCATCCTCTTTTTCTACGTGGTTCTGCTATCCTCCCAGATGGTCAGACCTCAGTACTGTCTTTCCAACCTCCTTCTGGTCCCTTTATCCAACTCTGCAAATTCTTGGGTACTTCCTTAACAATGCCTCCTTTATAATTACCATCATCAGTCCAGGTGCTGCTGCATTGCCCCTCTGCAGCTGTCCTCATCCCCAGATCCATCCCCATCCAATCTCTTCTCTATACTAAGTTGACTTTCTTAATGTGCTGCTTCCTTTCTACCATTCTCTATTCACAACTCTTTAAGATATCTTGCTGCTCTTAATTCTGTCAGTTCACAATTGGCCCCATTTTCCTGGCTTAGATAGTCAAAAGAACAGTGTAGAAAGTACTTTGAGTTCATTGTTACTGTTGGCAGGGTCTCCTGTAGCCCAAGCTGGCCTTCAACTTACTACATAGTCAAAGAGGACCTTGAATTCCTGATCCTTCTACCTCTACTTCCTGAGTGCTGGGATTACAGGCATGCTCTACCATACCTGGCTTTATGTAGTGTTGAGGATGGAACTTAGGACTTTGTGTACACTAGGCAAGCACTTTACTAGCTGGTACTGTGGCCTTAGGGATATTCCTTTCACATTTCAAGACCTCTGCTTCCTTGTATGTAATAAAATGGAAGTAATAGTTACTTCATGTGTATTATGAAAGCTAAAAATCAAAAACTGTATCGACTCTCAATGTATGCCCACTTTCCCCCCTATTTTCTACACAACCACTTAACCATGGACAAATTGAGAAAAATAAAAAGAAATTCTATTGGTCTTCAACTTTCTTACCTATTTCATAATGAGTTTGATTTTACACAGATTTCTCAGGCTCTTTCCAAGCTGGACATTCTAGTGGACAATGTACTGTAGTGATTGAGAGCTCATTTCTGGACTTGGATCTAGGCTCTAATTAGGTCTTTATCAGTTAACCCTGGGCAAATGAACTTCTCAAAATCTGTTGCTTACAAGTAAAATAAGATTGTTTTGACCTTGTAGGAATATTGTGACAATTCCAAAAGATAATAAATGCTTGGTGAAAGCTGGCAGCTAGTACATTTTCATCCTATCAGAAGTCTCCAGTCCAGCTCAGATTCTTAGTAAATGTGTTAGAGGAATAGTTTTGTGCTATACATTTACTTAATGTGCTGGAGGCCCTGGATGCAATTCCAGCACCAAAACAAGATAAATAAATACACAAAAAGGCAAAATTTTAGTAAGCTAATTTCTATTGACTATAGCCTTTATCTGAACTCTGACGGGAGGTTTTGTTTTTCTTACCTTTTCTTATAAATTAATTTCACATATGCTTAATTTTTATCCTCATGAAGATTGAGACAAAGCAAGCTGGAGAGGTGACTCAGCAGTTAAGAACACTGATTGCTCTTGCAGAGGACCCAGGTTTGATTCCCAGCACCACATGGCTACTAACAACTGTCTGTAACTCCATGGATTCCAACACCCTCTTCTGACCTCTGCGAACATTGCACAACACAGGTGCACTTCCATACATGCAGGCAATACACTCATATACATAAAATAAAAATAATAAATAAAAGCTGGGAGTGGTGGCTCACGCCTTTAATCCTAGCACTTGGGAGGCAGAGGCAGGCGGATCTCTGTGAGTTCAAGGCCAGCCTGGTTAATAAACTCATACACATATAATAATAATAATAAATATTTTAAAAAGAATGAGACAAAACATTTTATTCTCTCTTCTCTCATAGGAGCTTAAGCCAGAATTCTCCTAAAAGCCAGAAATCAACAAATGACTGGGTCCTGAAGGTCTTTGTTTGCTCTTCCCTCCCCAGCTCAATGGGATGCCACCTACCAGACTCTAAATCCTGCAGGAAAACCTACTGAAGTAAAAAGAACAGGAATCCCAGAGTCAAGATCCAAGAGAAGAATATGTGTTACACAGTTTTTCCTACCACGTTTATCAAAACACCTGTTTCAAGCAACAATATATCACAACAGGCCAACCCCAAGACCCTTATGTGTGTCTGACTCAGGAGAGAGTAGTGGTCTGTAATACCACATTTTCTCTCATTATAGAATATATACATACATATATATAATATTTAATATATCTGTATGTAGATAGATGACATGAGAACAGAAGGGGACTATGGGGAGGGAGAAAGAAGCCTAAATGGAGGGTGAGGGGAAGTAGAGGAGGGGAATGAGCAGAAAAAAAAAGACTAAATATTGCATATTTTCTCATATATAGAATTTAGATTTAAATACACACATTACCTATATATGTATATGTTTTGTGAAGGTAGAAGGGGAAAGAAATGGACCAGCAAGAAAATGAAGGGATATGGGGAGGGAGTACATAAGTGAAGAATCGCAAGGTAAAATGATTTATGTATGAAAATGTCAAAATAAAACAATTTAGCTGGGCATGATGGTGCATGCCTGTAATCCCAGCACTCAGGAGGCTAAGCAAGTTCCAGGTCAGTTTAGACTATAGAGTAACACACATACACACACACACATGCACACACACACACACACACACACACCACAATATTTTGTATGTTAGCTAGAAATAATAATTTAAAAGAGAGAAAGTAGATGTCTAGATGAAGGTAAAAACTGTTCTTAGACTGCTGTAAGTTCTATCAGGAGAAAGGAGACTGATTGGTTACCACAGTCTTCCCATCCCCAACCCAAACTCATAAATATTTCCCAGAGACCCCCATGGAGAACCAGCCTTGCGCTGAAGGATTCAGAATCAAGATATGACTTTAAATGTCTTATATCTCTCCAGCCCACGCTTTTGCCTCCCTCTATGGCAATTTAACAAACTTCCTTGTCCTTTCATTAGTTTTGATCCAGTGAAGTGGGCAATATGGTAATTATCCCACCATGCCTCACCTTCTATAAGCTGGAGTACTAGGCCCAAGGTTCCATAACTAATTGCAACAACGCAATTAACTCAAACTTAAATCTGACTGATCTACTGTTCTTACCATCAAAGCAAGATTTCCAGAATGTTTGTTTGACTTACATTGTCTTCATGACTTTGTTCTTTATCTACCTAGCACCTGTCCTGTCAATGTTTTTAGTGACAGAGTCTTAAACACACACATTTAGAAAGGAATGTTTTTATTATTATCCTAAAACAAAACCCAAATCACTAGCCATAAATACAAAGCTACTATAAACATAAACACAAACAAAGCAATGTTGTCAAATTCTAGTTTAGATTTCCTCTCCTAGTCCTAGTGTCCCTTTCCTTTTGTTAAGAAGATTAATTGTTAAGGAGGTGCTAAATGGACCAATGTGAAACTTTCTTCTGTTATAATCAGAATTGAAAGAGGTTGAAAAGGGAATAATTTTTTCACTTCTGACTTATAGTTATTTAAAGCAGCAGCAAACACATGCCACTTTAAAAGTTCATTGAGAAAAGAAGGCTGGAATAAGAACCCAAGAGATACTCAGTTGGAGAGAGGAAAATCATCATAGGTTTCAATTTTCTTGAGATATAGAAAAGAATTTTTTAATTCAATAAGTAGAAAATGCTAGAAAGTAGAGCATCTCCTTTCCTAGATAACATTAAACACTGACTAATGCCATGTGGAGTGGTGTGGACTTACAGTCCTAGCAACCGGAGAGGCTGAACCAAAGAGTTCAAGACCATCCTGGGCAACATAATGAGACTGTTGAAAACAGGTCACATGAAAAATGATCAGAGCTTGCAGATCATTTAATACAAAAATCCCTTTCTTAGCATTCCATAAATATTTATACACACAGAGATGCCTGGGCATGTGTGTGTACTGGGATACACATATATGTGAACATAAATGCACATGTGATGTACACACATACACACACACACACACGCACACACACACACACACACACACACACACACACACACACACACACAGAGAGTCTTCTGCCCGGTTCCCCACACGTGACCCTTCAGCCTTTGCTTGAATATGCTCAGTCATGGGCCCTCAGTGGAAAAGAAAAGAAAAACAGCTCCTTCCATTGCCAACATCAATCCTTTTACTAAAATAAGTGGCTTGTTCTCAGATTCTGATGTGCAGGTTGTCACCCCATAAAACCTTGCCTAGTTTCCTTAAGCAGTTCTGTCCAGGAGATCTCCAGTTTGAAAATAGAGAAGGTAAGGGTGGGGTAGGCCGTGTTGTACTATCCTTCAAATCTCACCTCGAGCTATAACTGTCATAAACTTTTCCTTACACATGGAAATACTTCATAATCTTTTCTGACCAGTACAGTAGCCTTGAGCCACATGTGGTGCTTGAAATGTGACTAGTATAAGAGCTAAATTGTTTGTTTCAATGTGAATTATATGTAAATAGGTATGTGTAATTGGTCACTAGTTCCTGAACTTCCCTTCTTTGGAGTATTCTTTTGTTTTTGGTTTTGTTTTTTTGTTGTTGTTGTTGTCTTTTTGAAGCAAGGTCTCCTTGTAGCCCCAGCTGGCCTAGAACTCGCTATGTAGACCAGGCTGGCCTTGAACTCACACAGATCCACCTGCCTCTGCCTCCCAAGCGCTGGGATTAAAGGCATATGCTACCACGCCTGGCTGTTGGAGTGTTTGATAATAAAAAGATCACTTGAATGACAGTTCTGAATCAGTGCCTATCCCAGATGGAGTAAGCAATTTCCCTCTTCCCATCCCCACCCCTCTTGCCAACACCATTATCCATCTTCTGCCTTTCAAAAGAGAAAGGATTTGCTGGGGGCTGGTAGCATGTGCCTGTAATCCTAGTATTAAGGAGGTTGAGGCAAGAAGATCATGTGTGTGAAAGCAGCCTGGGGTTAAGTAGGGAGAGAGAAAGAGAGAATTTGGAGATATGAGCCCATCATCTTTTCCAAATATCCCTTACTCAACTTCTTTTCTCTACTTCCTTTTTCTCATATCTAGACTACCTAGGAGGGTCATAGAGCTTTCTCTGCAGGGAGACAGACTTGAGAAAATTCGGAACTTACTGTCAAGAAGAATCATGCCATGAAGCATGTATAAGCACAAAAGCAGAATATGAAAATTGTCATCTCCACTCTGCTGCTATGGCAAAAATACCTATGCAATTAAGGGATTGATGATTTTTTTTCTAGACTAAAGAATTATAGCAAAATTTCTTAGGTGTGGATACAGTATTGTAGTCATGTAAGAAAAATTCCTTATTCTTTTGCAGATGTATGCTGGAGGACTTAAGGATGAAGTGCTATGATGTAATTTCAGTTTGTGTGTGTGTGCGTGTGTGTGTGTGCGCACGTGCATGTACACGTACATGTGGCCCCCAAACCTAAATAGATCAATAGATACACATATGCCTACATACCTGGGATGGATAGATAGGTAGATATGTATGTGTATGTGCATGGACACAGCACCAGGTCCATTGTGTGTGGGTGTTGTGTGTGTACACAGCACTCAGCGTATAGATAGATGATAGATGATGATGATGATTGATAGATAGATAGATAGATAGATAGATAGATAGATAGATAGATAGATATAGACAGGCAGACAGAGACAGACAGACAGACAGACAGACAGACAGACAGACAGACAGACAGACAGACAGACAGACAGATAGATAGATAGATAGATAGATAGATAGATAGATAGATAGAGATGGGCATATGGGTGTTCATGAGAAAGAAATAATGAATAACAGGAACTGCTCTTAATTTTAAAAAAGAAGTTTTTTATTACTGCCAAGTGGACCACTTATGGCCAGTGTGAGTAATGAGTGGAAGTCACTTCTCCAGGCACTCCAAACAAGTGATGCACAGGAGGGGTAGTAAGGCAGGGCCAGGCAAGGTCCACACATGAGGAAGAGGCCACAGGAAGGAGGAAGGAGTGACAATCTGTGTGGGCAAAATAATATGGACAATATGCAGGTTGGCATAGATCCTACCCAACTTTGGGTCTCTCATCTTAGTTCAGACATTACAACAGTGGGGTGCCAGTCTAGAGCAGGGCTGAAGGAATATCAAGACCGATGATGGGCAGGGTCAGGAAGGGCAAGGAAGCAAAGCAATCTCAAATCCAGGGAACCAGGTGCGGGGGCAAACAGCTTGCAGGACACAGAGGAAGTTGGGTTTTTTTTTTTTCTTCACATTTATCCTGTAGTGTAAGTGTGAATGTGTGTGTGCGTGCATGTGTGTGTGTGTGCGCATCTGTGTGTGTGTGTGTTTGTGGGTGCCTGTATGTGCATGCATTTGTGCCATAGTGCACATGTGGAAGTCAGAGGAGAACTTGCTGTAGTTAGTTCTCTCCTTCTGCCATGAAGGTTCCTGGGATCAAATTCAGGTCATGCATGCTCAGTGGCAAGTGTTTTTATCTGCTGAGCCATCACGCTGGCATCTGGGCTTGGTCTTATTGCTCCCACAAACTTCTCACAGTTACTTAGGAAAAGGGCTGAGAAATCAGTTCTCTAACCTGGGTATACAGACTCAGAGTCCAATCCCACTTCCTTTACCTGCTGCAGCTGTCAGTTACTATAGACATGGGGATGCTAGTCTTCCCAGCTATGTGGACCATGCAAGGAATGAGAAAAGCTGTTCTGAGAGGTTCCTTTGGTATCCCCAACTGGAGAACCATGCCCTCCCACAGTCAAAGAGCCAGTTATCTCTCCCCACACTCTGCTGGATTAAAACTTGTTTTGAATTCTTACCCCAGCAGGACTGGAGACAGACTTGGGGTGGGGTGTCACTGGGACACTTGTCTGGTGCAGTCCCCCAGCACAGCTGATAGAAGGAAGGACCCAATGGTTCCAGTGCAGGCCAGGCTGCTTTGGGCACACTGCCAGGGCACTGCTGGAGAAAGCAAGAGGAGACCCTCAGTTGCCAGTGAGGTTTCCTATTCAGAAAGCCTGGAAACCAGGACTGCCAGATCCCCAACTGCTCCCCCCATTCTGTGTCGCACACTCCAGAGGGTGCCATTCATATAGGAGAAAAGGGGATTGCACTTTGTAGTTTACACAGGGAAGTCCCTGAGTATCTGAATTCTAACCATGCCTTCACTTGTCAGTCTTTCTAGTTCACAAACTCCCTTCTCCTCCCAAGTACCTGTGCAGAGATGATCCCTGGGGAAACTCTTGGTACCATCAGATCCTGAGAAGCTCCTACAGGGTGAGGGTGGATCCATTTAGAGGAAGAAATAGGAATGGGGCTTAGGGGTGTGGTGAAAAGCAAGACTCCAGGAAAGGCAGCAACTTCTTGCAAAGATGTGAATAGATAGATGTCACAAACTTGGACTGCCTTCCTCCCCAAACAGGGCCTTAGGGAACTAGAAAAAAGGATTAAATCCCAGAAGTGATCCTGGGGACAGGAAAACCCTTAAGAGCAGGGTCTCTGTGTGTTCAGGATCTAGTATAGTCTGGCACATGGGATATACTATCTAAATATGGATGGATGGATGGATGGATGGATGGATGGATGGATGAATGGACAGACAATGGATGGGTGGATGGATAATGGATGGGTGGATGGGTAGGTAGGTGGGTGGATGTGCACAGAAATCACCTGGCAGTTGTGATTCCCACTTCAGCTTCTCTTGCCTGCGCCATTTGGCTCTTCTGTTGGAAAACCAGACCTGAGAGAAAACAGGAACCATTAGCTGGCTGTATCTTCAGCCACCTAGCATCAGCTGTTTTCATTACTGTTCCTGGCTTGGACTCAGAATGTAGAACCTTCTCCCTCCCTGTTCTGACCTTTGCCTCTCTCTCTCTCTCTCTCTCTCTCTCTCTCTCTCTCTCTCTCCTTCCTCCTCTCCTCTCCTCTCTTCTCTCCTCTCCTTTCCCTCTCCCTCTCCCTCTCCTTCCTTCCTCACCTAAAAGGTTTAGGTGGGGAAAAGAGGAGAGCAATACACAGAAAAACAAGAAGAATTTGTTTCATCTCTGATTTTTTTCTCCAAAGAAATTCGATTCCACCTTCTTGCCTGATTCTACCTTGCCAGGACCCAAAGTCCTGGTCAGTACACGTTCTTCTTTATGGTTTGTGCACACCACACCATAGAGCTCACTCACCCTCACTGTGTCCTCAGGTAGAGAGGTGGCAGCAGCCAGCTTTCCACGGGCCACTGAATCTGGATACTGCCCACGCTGGAACTCTGTAGAGATGGCACAGTGAGGGCAGGGGAGGGAATGAGGCATGGTCTCCTTGTCAGTCCTTTCTCCCTTCCCTACCTATTAAAACCCCAGGTAACCTTCCTGCCCAAGGCCAAACTACCCATAACCTCTACTCTCTCAGTCTTTGCCACAAGTCTCAGGACTGTTGCCTTGGTGCCATACCAAGGACTTTCTTCCCCACTGTCTATCAGCTCAGCACCTTTCTCCAGTGCCTTGGCTTGGCCTGGGGAGAAGATTGTCCGATTTCGGTGGTTGGTTCCTGGGTGGGACCCTCGAGGAGCTTCAGAGCCACTATGCTGACTGGGAACAGCTGGAACCAAAACATCTGCAAAGGAGGACAATATCTTATGGTATTTGTGATGTTGACTCCTCTGGTCAGGTGGAGCCCGGGGTAGGCAACAGCAGGAGTATATGAGCAGAGCATCAGAGTGGGAAGAGCATGTACTTCTTGGTGCTTGCTGCAGATGTGCTTAGTACCATGGTAGCGTTTAGGGACAACTGCAGAGGGGTTGCTCCGAGTGTGCATGATCCTTAGAATGTGATGGACACTCTTAGAAGTTATGCACGAGGCAGAAGAAGGCTGGGAAAGACCCAATTTTGCCTCTTTCTTAGCAGAGCCTATGAAACTAGGAGTTAGGGGATCTAGGTTCTGATCTAAGACTTGTCAACAATTGATTGGTAGCTGAGTAAGTCATTTCACACCCATGAGCCTCACTAGACTCCTTCTATAGGATGGTTGGGAGGGTGACCCAACAAAGGTGGAGAAACCTATGTTGAGAGCTATAAAATGCTAATGATTTGGCTGATTGTCTCCAGGAACAACTCTAAGACCCACCTGGTGACATGAATTGTGTCCACTGTAATCTCTGGTCTTCCTGTAGTGCCCGAAGGACTCGATTAATGGAGGATACCTGAGGTGTTGGGGTATGGATTGGGAAGGTGGTATACAGACCCAGGACTTCATCCTGCAGACCCTTTTCCTCCCTACACATTATTCCCAGGGGTAACTTCCTCACTCTCCCCATGCTTCCTACTTATCTTTCTGACTACCACCACTTCCAGAACAGAAATTTATGAGTCAAGAGGCTGACTCTGGTTTCCCTTACTCCCCACCTGAGATGCCTGAATTACCAACGTAAAAAGGTTCTTGTTTTTCCCAGTCCATTTGCAGCCCCAGGGAAGGGAGAGGGCACTTACACTGGGAGCCTTGTCCTGGGTGCAAAGTCCTTCAGCACAAAGCTGGCGTTGGATCTCCCAGGCAAAGAGTGCTGGATACTCATCCTTCAGCTGGGCAATTCGAGCCACTACAGGGGGTGTGGCCAGCCGTGGCTTGCTTCCCCCAATACCCTTGGGTTCCAAGACACCTGTGCGGTAGTAACGCCCTAGGATTTTGCTCACACAGCCATTAGATACCTGAGTCAGGTGAGAAGCAGGGACAGGACAAGAAACACATGATAGGTTGAAGGAAGGTGAGCATTCCTGGGTCAGAAATAAACTGCAAGGCAAAGTGAGACTCATGGGACCAAGTCATGGAGTTGAGAGTCTAATGTCATCTTTGGGCATCTAAAGTTTCCCCTCCTAAGCTCCAAGAGTATCTTCTAGAAGGTAGCCCAAGCCCTAGAGACTCTTGGAGTTTGTAACAGCCCCAGACTCTTGCCTCAAGAGAGGCCCCTGATCACTGGGTAAAGGGCTTGGCACTACCTTAAGGCTTCGTGAGATGTCACAGGGTCGCATCCCACTGATTGCTAGCTGCACAATCTGCTGTCGAGTGCCCAGGGGCAGGGGCCGTCCATTCACAAAGAGTCCGCCTAGCTGATTCACACTGCTGAGCCCTGAGAATGAGAAGTAAGCATCTGCACACTGCATCTCTCCAGGCCCCTACCCACCTCTGCCAAGGATCACCCATGTCTTCCAGCCTGGTCTACCACCATCCAGTAAGTCTTTCTCCAAGAGACTGCTCCCACCTATTCCCTGGGGTCATAAAACAGGTCATTTTCTTTGGGAGCGGGCTCTGTGCTAATTCTCCCAATCTAAAGGAAGCAGAGTGAAGCAGAGAGGGAGCAACTGAAGAAAACTTTCCTCAGACCATTGCCTAAAGGCAAATGAAATCATGTTGATGGACACAAAGACCTGAGGGAATTACCCCAGTCTCTGAACCCCTACATGGTCTTCCCATTTCTCACAGGCCTCTTACCGTCCTGCGGCATGCTCCACACTGGTTCTCCTCACAGAAGGACAGGAAGCCAAATGGGAAGGCTGAGAAGGGAAGTTCCTTCTAGAAGTTTCTATTCTGATTTGAGGCTGGTTCTTAAATAATAGAGTGTTATTTGAATAAGGTTCCTTGAAATGGTCATGGAATATAAATGTCATAGAGGATCAGTAGACTGGATAACACTAGAACATTAGAATTCTCTTAAAGTCCTTATGTGTGGAATATCACAGGGCCAGCTGAGGCCTGGATCTTTTTAGGTATCAAAAGGAGGGGTAGGAAGGTGAGTGGGAACTCATTTCCTACACATCCACTAAGGAAGGTCAGGGAGGTGAAAGGGATAATACTTCCTAGAGCTCAAGGCTTTCTCTTTTCCAAATAGACTTGGGTGTCTGACCAATCATAAGCCTTCTCTCAGCCCCTGGCTGACACACTTGGACTAGAGACCCTGGTCCTCAATCTCTGGCTTTGCATTCACTATTAGACAGTCCTGGATTAAATTCTCCAAACCACCAGCTAAATCCTTCCTTCAGAGTATTTCAGGAAAGGTCTTGCTCTTGTTTTTTGTTTTTGTTTTTTATGTCCTCCAGGAAGCTCTGGAGGAAATGTTGCACTTAGCTCTACTTGCCCCCTCCCACCCCAGACCCTGGGCTCTGGTCTCACACAAAGATAAACTTGAGGTGCTGGCTTCTACTAGAAAACACGCCTCTTAGCTTCTAAAGTTGCTGGAGCTGTTGGTTCATTTTTTTTTTTTTTTAACACTAAAGAGGTCTAGATTTCATAGTGAAGCTTCATTTTCACAGACCACCTTTCAGACAATTGTATGATGTACTAATGTCTCCTGAAGACATATTGAAAGGAAGGGATGAGAAGCAGGGGAGGGCTTCTGTTGTTGGAAACAGAAGCCATCTTGAGTACAACAGAGTCTCTAAGCAGCAACAGCCACAGCCATGGACCATCACATTTCTCTGCGTTCATCAGAAATTAATAAGAGTTGAAGCTGTCCCCTATCTCTTGGAAGAGCTACTGGTGACTCCAGGGAACAGCTTATCCATGGAATTTTCCTGAAATAACGAGGTTATCTTGGCTCAGTGAACTCATCAGTAATTACTTACTTGAATAGGGTATTAAGTATGAGCACATGGGCCAGTTGTTTGGGATGAAGTGAGGAAAAAAAAAGATGGAAGCAAGCTGAGTGTATAAAGGGTTATGCCAGGATAGAGTACAGAGGTCAGAATATCAGCCAAAGCTGAAATGCTTGACAGGACTCTATCCTTCTAAACAGAGATTACAGTGCAGCAGGGAAGAGACCAGTCGACTAGCAGGAATGAAACGCTAATGAACCTGGAGCCCAATGAGGTTAGTAGTTAAGTTGGCTTTTATTCACTTCTTTCTAAGCATTTTAGAGATACATCTCCTTTCAGTCTCTAATCCTTCCAGAAACTCAGCAAGGAAAGTAGTTCTTCCAAAGAAATCTGAGACATATATTGGGATTCCTATAGGTCAAGAGCAACTGATAGTAAGACTCAAGGTTCAGAAGCTAGCTCCTGACCAGAAGTCAAAATTTCTGACTCTTAAACATGGGATTCTTTCTCTCCCTATTTCATGTGTAATTGCCACTGAAAAAATGGGGAGAAGAGGGTTGCTGGGAATGGAAGGAGGCATGCCAGGACAGGGTATGGGGGCTCAGAATATCTGTCAAACCCTGAATCCTTCATAAGACTCTGAGCTCCAGCGCTCAAAGATGCCATGGAACACAGCTCAATATCCAAATCTAAATAATCTCCAAATCAAAATGAATCACGCCCCTCACTCACAAAGAGAAACCCAATAGCCTCCCCACATCTTCCCAATATTTGTGTTAATTGTTGGGAAAAAATAACTGATTCTCACTAGGTGAGAAAGCAGGGGCGGAAGTTGAAGGAGCAGGAGGGTGAGTAGCTGTCAGACAGAGGGAGAAAGTTGGGCTTGGCCACACAAAGACATGGAAATAACATGGGCGGCAGAGCAGACAATGAGCCTGCAGGTGAGCTACCTGGGTGTTGGAAAGGAGGTGGGAGTTTCCAGTGAGAGGTATCAGTCTTCTGTGCTGGGCTCCTGAGATAGGGGTGCTGGTGGTCTGCTCTTGGAAACAACCTCCTCTCTGCTGTGGCTTCGGTTCTTCCAGGGGGTCCAGAGCTAAAGAAAGCCTGTGCTCAGGAGCAGAGGGCAGCCTTCTGGGAGCAGCCAGTGATGTCACAGGCCATGAGCAGAGGAGAGAGGAGGAGGGAAGTGTGCATGGGGCTGACTGACACTGGCCCTGAGGCAGGGCAACCCACAGCCAATGGCCCACTGTGTCTTTCTGTGGGGAGTCCTCAGAGACCACCTTGTGTCTACCTACCCTGGCCCCCTTGACCCAGAGTATACCCAAGCATGGGCCAGTATTCCTGAAAAGAATGAGAAACATAAAAGATGAGGGGAACTTCAGACTATGCACCCAAAGTTTCATGTGCATAGAACCACAAAAGAATATTCTAGAACTATTGGTTGCAGCTTCATCCATAATGCATATGTCTGAACTTTCGAGTCAACTTCCAGGTCATATGTGCATTACTGTAAAAGATAAATGGATATAGAGAGTGATTCCTAAGTGTACACTGAGTTGGCTTCTAAAATCTTGAGAGGAGAGAGGATGGAGAAGATATTGTGTCACAAAGCATCTGTTCTTCCCAGAGAGGATCCCCACAAAGTCTCTAATCGGCTCCTTGATTAAAATGGCATGAAGGATGAGTCCGTGCCTAGAAATTGGGGCACCCTAGACTTCAAAACACTGACAATGTTAGGTGGTGGGAATGAGTGTCAGAGGATGGTTAGAAATGTCTGTGGTGTTTCTAAGGAGACCTGTAAATGATTTTTCATTCTTCCATCTAGACTCCATTTTACTTGGGATTTTACTTGGGACTATAGGAAAAATAATACTTCTGTTCCCACAAAAGACACCAAAGAGCACCTGGACCACTGCTGGGTGAGGAAACCTGTAACTGGGCAGGTTGCTCCTGCAGAATGGGTTGCTGAGCATGAACATAGAATCCCATGCTTGGAAGCCTTATTGCTATTACAGTCTTGGACAGATCCAACTAGGGTGTAAAAGTGGCAATGTGGAAAGCCTTTTGGGTCCATTCTGTACCCCAGATTCTGTAACTCAGTCACAGAAGTGAGGTTCAAGTAAGCAACCTTGATTAGTTAGGGCAATGAGACTAACCCAGAAGCCAAAGGAGAGAAGAATGGATCTCATTGGTAAATACTTTGGGTTTGATGATGTTGGAGTGGTATTATACATGAAATTGTATCCTGGGGTTGGAAAGTCTTGTCTTTCAAGGCCAAATGCATCACAGAAATGGATTTTCAACCTTACCCTGACACATACTTCACTCCTCTTCCACTCTCCTTCAGCATCCTTAAGCTAGGTGGGAGCCCTGGAGCAGAGGGAACACTGTAACAGATGGTTTCAGCACCATGGGCAGGACAGCACGTGCCCCAGTCTAAGGAGAGCACTTCTACCCTTGGGCAGCTAGGGACTGCTAGTTACTCTGCTTGGCTGTGCCTGGTGAAAGGAGGTCCCCAAGAAGGGATGAGGGGGCCCTGTTCTTAGTCCCCCTTTTCCTACCTTATTACTTTCCCGGGATTTGCCTTGCATCTTGGATCCCAAGGCTCATATCCTGACTGGCTTTTTCTATACACAGCTGCATGAGGGTGTAGGTAGGGGTGTCAGGGGGGAGAAAGGACAAGCCCTGGCAGATGGTAGAGGCAGCGATTTCTCCCATAAACTACCCTCTCCCTCAGTCTTTACAACGGGCTCTCGGGTCTGAACAAACAGAAGCTTTCGACCCAGAGGTGATAGGGGGAGGGAAAAAAGAGGAAAGGGCCCTGGCGGGGGGCCTAGCAAGCCCAAAGGCTCAGCCGCTCAGCCCTCTGCCCAACGCGCCAGACTGTTTGAGGAGCAAATATCTGCCTTCACTGTCTGACTCTCTCAACTGCCCCCACCGGGTTTGGGGCTAATTGTCCCTCATTAGCTGGGCCCAGGCCCCAGGCTGCTGCCAGCCCCCGCCATCTGCTCACAATTATACATTAACTCAGAGGTCTTACCACACGCCAGCCAGACTGTGCGCCCCTCTCTCGGGCCAGCTAAGGCCATTCCAGCTTGTGCCTAACCCAGATTTAGAGCCTGGACCTTTGGCTCCTTCTGCCCTTGGGAGCCCGGGTACAAGGGCCCATGACTGTGGTAAAAGTCCCATCTTTAGTAGAGATGGTTGGAGTTCCCCTCTGTGTTCCTTACGCGGCCAAAAGGCTAGCTAAACCCGTGCGTAAAGCTGGAGAGCACAGGGCGCGGCTGGCGCACAGGCCCGCTGACTTTGCTCTGGCACCTCCTCGGGATCTCTTGGCACTTGCTGGAGGCGGTTATAGCAGTTCCAGGCTGTTTCACCCCTCCCTATGGTGCTTTTGAGTAGGCTGTGGGGTCCTGGTCGCCACCTTCCCTCTTTAGAGAGAGCCCATCTCCTGCCAGCTCTCAGCCTTTCAGAGCGCATGAGCTACCAATCAGAAACCACTCCCCAGCAGCCCGCACTTCCCACTTTAAAGTCCAAGTGGATCCTTTGCTACAAAAATATGGGGGTACTTTGAGTTCTCTGGATATTTCTGAGCTTGGAGTTCACGTTAACGCTGCATCCTCCACCCCACAAAACATGCAGTCACTCTCTTCCCTCAGACCAGATTTCTCCCAGGATCAGAACCCTTTGCCACCTGCAAAGCCCTGCCGAGTGCAACTCAGCTTTTAGAAAGCTGGCACCGAGCTCCCTCCCGCTGATCGCTCTGGGAAGGCAGTCAAAAGCACACCCACAGTGGCTTTGAAGTAGGAGCACAAGAGAAAGGCCTTTCCTCTGAGCTCAAGGCTGACCAAGTTTGTTTCAGGATTAGAGTAGATCAGGTGGGGTGGTGAGTCGGCACTGCCCTAGAATAACTCCCAACAAAGTGGAGAAATTCAGGGGCTAGGGCCAAGGATGTGACACAGGGCAAGGAAGCCCACAGGGATGTGAAGGCCGGATCTAGACTGCCAGGACAGACACTGCGCCTGCAATCACAGCAAGACATAATCAAAAGATGACATTGTGCCAGGCACTCTTGGAGAGTTTTCTCTTGTCTGCAAGCCACCAGTCTGGCAAAATGGGGAGGGGCTGCTTGGCACTAAGGTTTTCAGACTCAGCCTCTGAACTGGAAGCCTGAAGTGCATTCCCTGAGAACTGCCAAACTGTGCTCATCCTGTTCTGCCTTATTTTGCCTGGGAAGAGGGTCTAGGGAAGCAGCCAGTTTGTTTCAATAAACGCTATTTTATAGAGCAACTCTGAAGGCAGTACAGAGAATTCTTACATTCCCACATTTAGTTTCCTCTATTAGCATTTTAAATTAATTGGTGCATGTGTTATAATTAATAAGCTAACACTGATATGTTACAGTTAGCTGAAATTCATACTCTATTCTAATTTCCTCACATCTTCCCTAATGTCCTCTTTCTGTTCCAGGATCCTATCCAGGAGACCATTTTACTTATCATTACATATCATTCATTTCCCCTTGGCTGTTACAGTTTCTCATATTTCTCTTGTTTTTGATAACTGGGACAGTTTTTGGAATCAAGTATTTTAAAAAACATTCCTTGATTGAAATCTTTTCTAACTTATTTTTAAAGGTACTAAGTAAAGGCATAAAAACATAATACTTATGGGGTGCCATGTAGTGACTGATACATGTGTACATTGTGAAACATTTAAATCAGTTTAAACAGATGTATTTAAGATTTATCAGTTCTTTAATGTGAAAACATTAAAAATTCTTCTAGTTTTTTGGAAATATACAGTACATCATATATATATATATA